>NW_006159548.1:3436520-3446745 GCF_000334495.1 Tupaia belangeri chinensis | reverse complement strand
CCCCTGGGGGGTGATTTCTCGCTTTCTGTTTCTATGTCTCTCTCTGTGTCTGGCCAGCTCACGCGCCCTATGGCAAAAAAACCTCTCCAAAAAAAAAAAAGGCTATTGTAAGGTTCAGATGATAAAATAGCTGCAAGAAGACATCAGAAGAATTCAAAGGTCAACAAAGAAAAAGATATGTGATTTTTTTTTAATATTTACTACCATTAGTATTAATAAGCACTTTTTTGTTGCCACTAGTGATATTTGGGCAGCGTTCATGCTACAAACTCCCTAGAGGTAATTATTTCTTGATCCTAAGGAAAACAGCCATTCTGGAAGAGGCCCTCAGAAAGACTAAGGCACATAATAATAGTGTCCACTTGCTAGAGAGATCCAGAGATGCCATGGATTCCTATTGGTGCCCGGCCCATCAGAACATGGATAGAGGTGATGGTGATAATGGTGATGATGAAGGTGAGGATGATCACGGGGATTCCTAACACACAATAAGTGCAGAACACTCTTTTCATGAGTGTTATGCAAATTAACTCACTTCATCCTCACAATAACCCATCATTCCCATTGCCAACCCTCTTTCTGTGATAATTATACCTGCACCCTTTTGATTACCAACCTGCTATATAGATTCAGGGAAATGGACAATTTTATCTACTGTAAGAGTAATTAGATTCTGAGTCAAGATAGTCTAAATTGTTCCCCATTTGTTCTAATTGTTCCCTCATACTATTATCCCCATTTTACAGATGAGGATACTAACGCACAGAGGATAAGTATCTTGGTCAAGGTCAGATAAATGAAATAAAGATGAGTGTCAAATTCGACACTTATCCAGTTTGGTTTACTCTTGGCGCTAGAATGCATTTAACATTGCTAGTATTCCAGATGAAGCCATCAATTCCTAGTAAAGAAGTTTCTCATACATTTTCCTGTTCTGTACATTGTATTCTGTACATTGTATTCTATGTGGCAATCAAGATCTCTTGATAGGTACTTACCTTCTTATTTAGAGCCACCCTACCTAGCAGATACCTTGAGTACAATACATACTCAGTATATATTGGCAGAATAAACACTATCAACTTTCCATAAAGTGGATCATATTGGCTTCTACTAATCCCATTTGTACATGCATTTTACAGTACCTAGTCAACCTTGTGTTTCAGAGTGTAACTGAATTATGGCATCGAGGTATATTAAAAATATTGGATTTTTAAAACACCTGCTGACCACTCTGGTTTGAATATAATTTTTTTTTCTTTTTTTTTGGAGAGGTTTTTGCTATAGGGCGCATGCGCTCTCCAGACAGACAGAGACATTAGCGACAGAAAGCGAGAAATCACCCCCAGGGGGGATGGCCACGCCGCAATCCCTTCTCCTCCATTCTCCTCTCGGGATCTTCCATTCTCCTCTCGAGATCTTGGGCACGCACACACACGCGCCCAGCGTGAGTTTTAAGCCACCGGGTCTGGGATACGAACCGCAGTCGACTTGTGGGAGTCCAGCGACATAGCCATTACGCTAACTGCTGGTTCCCTGAATATAATTTTTTAAATATCATAAAATTGTGGGGTGTAGCAGTTATGTTGTAGAGGTGTAGCAGTTATGTCCCTGCACTCCCATGTGGCTGACTGGTTCGAGTCCCAGATCTAGTGGCTTGAAAATCACTCCAGGCACATGTATGCAGATGCCCAAGATCCCAGGAGGAGAATGGAGGAGAAGAGATGTCATGTGGTCATCCCCATGAGGGGGTGATGTCTCACTTTCCCTCTCACTATCTCTCTCTCTTCTCCTTCCCCCTGCTGCACATGTACACTAAGGCAAAAACCTTAAAAAAAAAAAAAAAACAGAATATTATAAAATTGTTAAAACTTTGACTTACATATCACCTACAGGAGCCCACAAGTACTCTATTAATATTGTAAATCTGAAAGCCATCATAGGCTTCAATATGAAGGAGTTGGTGTCATTTACAAGATTTATTACTTTTCAGGGGAATGACGCGCTGGGGAGAATTTGATGATCTTTATCATATTAGTGAGCTGGACCGAACTCAAACTCCAGTACCAGAAACAAGAAATTCCCAGGAAGGTCAGTATCAAAGTCTTACAAATGGGGAGATTTGTTTTAAAATGCTAATCAATGTTTAATTTAACCAATGTGTGACTCCCAAATGTTTCCCTGAAATCTAAAATTTTACCACTACCCAGTAGCTTAGGAAGATCTCTATGTCATGGTTTGAATAAAGTTTGTATTCATAAAATTGTTCAATATTTCCACCAAGGATTAGCTCACTAATTCCCAGTAGTTTTGAGTGTTAGATCAAACTCCCCAGACTTAATCCTACATCCTTTTAGAAGTTGAACGATTTGTTGGGTCATAGATATTTCAGTCACATTGCTTCTCGGAAACAGTCAGATATGCTGCAGTTACTTTTATATCTGGTGGAGTTATGTCAAAGATTTATTTTAAAAAGAGTAACTTATGTAAGTAAAGTATGAGTTCATGTCGAATGGAACAAACCAATGGAAAATGCTAGCTCCTGTGACATGTGATATTACTGCTTGTAACAATAACAATAATGATGTGGCAATAACAATTATATTGATAGATGTAATTTACCAAGACTCTGCCAAGGATCAGGTATGACATTTTGTACTTCACGTGGATTTTTCTTCATGTGATTCACATATATAGAAATCCAAGGAGAAGCTGATGACTGAAGCTGGGGGCAGGGAGGAACTGAGGGATAGTGTTCCTGTTACTGACTGGGGCTATGAATTACCAAGCCATATTCACAAGTATATCCTGCTGGCATTAACTTCATAAACCTACCAACAACTTCCAATGTTTTATTTTCAAACCACTCTCAATTCTGCCTCCTCCAGTGTGTTCTAAAGCACCCAAATCCTATAACCAACATGATGTTCTTTGAAGGTTTCCTTTATCTTTATCCTATGGGCTCTTGGCATCTTATTATATACAGATCCTTCTAATTATCCTTTTATAAATACCCCTCAAGCTCAAAGGAGTCCCACTGAATTGGCACCATTAGTACCATAAAAATTTATTTGTATTTGAGCACCAATGCTAGAAAAATATGAAATATCTCATGCTTATTTGATGACACTTTAGCGACAATAGAAAGATATTTAAAAATCTCAAAGTAAAAGTAGAACATAAATGGCCCTATTTCTACATAAGAACATGCTGAGTTCATGAAATTGGAAATGGTACAGTTCGCCATCCAGATATGAGCAGGGAGTCAGCAGAAGGGAAGTTGCATCTTAGGCTAGGAATGTGTCGTAAGCACCCTCTGCCCAGTCGATAGACATTAGGTCAGTCCAATGCGATACTATAATTCTATATTCTAAAATCTGCTCTAGAAATTGGAATAACTCAGTAACCAAATTTTAACTATAGATGGTCCTTAACTTAAAATGGTTTGACTTAATGATTTTTTTTTGGGGGGGGGGACCAGCAGTTGGCATAATGGCTATGTCGCTGGACTCCCACATAGTCGCCAGCGGTTCGCGTCCCGGACCCAGTGGCTTAAAACTCACGCCCAGCACATGTGCATGCATGCCCAAGATCCCGAGAGGAGAATGGAGGAGAAGGGATTGTGGCATGACCATCCCCCCTGGGGGGTGATTTCTCGCTTTCTGTCTCTCTGTCTGTCTGGCGAGCGCATGCGCCCTATAGCAAAAACCTCTCCAAAAAAAAAAGATTTTTTTTTTTAACTTTACAGTGGTGCAATAGTAAGGCACATTCAGTAGGAACCTTACTTCAAATTTTGAATTTTTATCTCTTCTCAGAGCATTTGAATGATGCTCTTGTGATCCTGGGAAGCAGTAGTGAGCTATTCCGTTTTTTATTCTCAGTACAGTAGTCAATAGATTACATAAAATATTCGACTCTTTATTATAAAATAGACTGCATTAGATGATTTTGTCCAACTGTAGGCTAATGCAAAGTGTTCTGGGCATGTTTAAAGTAGGCTAGGCTATGATGTTTAGTAAGTTAGGTGCATTACATGCATCTTTGACTTCTAATATGTTCAACTTCTAATGGGATGTAGCTCCATTGTAAGTCGAGGAGCATCTGTTATTGATTATGGATGAGTGTCAAATGTGCATGATCCAGTGAGAAGAAATAATAAGAGAATGGGCACTTGAAAGGCAAGGTCATTCATATCATACCTCTGGAATATTGTAGAAATAAACTTGCATAAAGTATTTCTGTGACATATGACTAGTACCTGTCCAAAGCGTCCTACTCCTTTGACTTTTTTTTTAAGATGTTTTCTTTAGGGTTCATGCACTCACCAGAGGGAGAGACAGACACACTGAGAGAGAAAGTGAGAAATCACACCCTAGGAGGGGGATGGCCCTGTCGCAGTCCCTTCTCTTCCATTTTCTTCTTGGGATTTTGGAAATGCACACACACACATGTTCAGAGTGAATTTTATTTTTTTTATTTATTTATTATTTTTTTGGAGATATTTTCACTATAGGGCGCGTGCGCTTGCCAGACAGACAGAGGGAGACATAGAGACAGAAAGCGAGAAATCACCCCCCAGGGGGGATGGTCACGCCGCAATCCCTTCTCCTCCATTCTCCTCTAGGGATCTTGGGCACGCATGCACACGCACCCGGCGTGAGTTTTAAGCCACCGGGTCCGGGACGTGAACCATGGTCAACTACGTGGGAGTCCAGTAACATAGCCATTACGCTAACTGCTGGCTCCCCAGAGTGAGGTTTCAGTCCCCAGGTCCAGGACTTGAACCATGGTTGACTATATAGAAGTCCAGAGATGTAACCATTGTGCCATCTGCTGGCCCCTGGACTATAATGCTTTTAACCAACACACAGGAAATAGCTATATTCTTAAAATTAATGAAAGCATGCACATGTTCATCCAGGATGCAAGGAACTAGACAGCTAAATGATACTGGTTTATAACCTTTATTCTTCCCAGACTATTTGTCTTATCACAGCAGTACTCTGAAGCCCTACGCAGATGAGGAGCCAGAATCCCCACTGCTCTACAGAACTATGAGTGAAGCAGCCCTGGTGAGAAAAAGGGTGAAGCCTCCAATGAAGGACAGACGAGACAGAAAGAACCATAGGGCCTCTATTAATGGACACTTCTATAACCATGAAGTGAGTTTTAAATTCATTAATGTAATTTAAGATAATGTCGGTGACTCTAACAATACTACTCAACTCAACTTTTAATTAAAAATAATTATACATAGTACAATAGTAGTAGTACTCTAACATTGAATGGGCACTCTCTATGTGCTAAGTATTAAACTAAGTGTTTTAAGTGTTTGCTGAAAAAATTGTATGAAGCAGGAACCATTATTTTCTCTAGTTTACATGAGTTAATTGAGGTTCATCAAGTGTAAGCAACTTGTCATAGGTCATGCTACTTTTAAATATGAGCTCTGAACTGGAATCTAGCTTTATCTAATTCCAGAGCCCACTTTTTGTTTGTTTTGGTTTGCTTTTTAGAGGTTTTGCCATAGAGCGTGTGTGTTCACTAGAGAAAGGCAGAGAATGAAAATGAGAGATCGCTCTCCTCCCCCAGGGTAATGGCTATGTAGTAACTCCTTCTCCTCCATTCTCCTCTTGGGCATGCACACACACAGAGCATAGTTTTCAAGCCACCGGGTCCAGAGCGCAAAATGTGGTCAGCCATGTGGAAACCAATGCCTTAGCCACTATGCCACCTGCTAGCCCTGCCCATGTTTTTAACCAATGTGGTGATGGGTGAGCTAACCAATGTGGTGATGGGTGAGCTAACCAATGTGGTGATGGGTGAGCTAACCAATGTGGTGATGGGTGAGCTAACCAATGTGGTGATGGGTGAGCTAACCAATGTGGTGATGGGTGAGCTAACCAATGTGGTGATGGGTGAGCTAACCAATGTGGTGATGGGTGAGCTAACCAATGTGGTGATGGGTGAGCTAACCAATGTGGTGATGGGTGAGCTCTGTCTGAGTGGCAGGCCCGGCACCATGCATTGAAAATAGACAGATGAGTCACAGAACTCCAGACTTAGGCAGGAAAACCAAAATACCAACAGATAATGTCAGAATAATGTAAGGGCTACAATAATATTAGTTCAAAGGACAATTGAACATTAACATTTTAAAAATGTCAGCCACAAGGCTATTTATTCCAATAAATCAAACTTCTCATTTTGCTTGTTCCCTTTAGATCTTGTACTACACACATATATTTTTATGTAAATAGTAGTTTAGATGCAATTTATATTCTAATTTTTCACTTAACATGTATTATTTATTTATTTATTTTGAGAGAGATCTTTGCTATAGGGCACGTGCACTCACTGGAGAGACAGAGACAGAAAGTGAGAAATCACCCCCTAGGGGAAATGGCTACTCCATAATCCCTTTTCCTCTATTCTTCTCTCAGGATTTTGGGCATGCACGCACATGCACCTGGCATGAGTTTTAAGCTGCTGAGTCTGGGACTTGAACCACAGTCAACTATGTGGGAGTCCAGCAATGTAACCATTATACCATCTGATGATCTCAATATGTGTTAAATTTATAAGTGCCTTTGTACCACCCTTAAAAGGTATTTCACTTTGCCAAAGCTAGGAAATGTATCATTTTTCTTCTAAAATTCAAATCTTTTTCATGTCATATGCTTTAGCAATCATTCATCTAGTCACTTAACAAATACTTAAAGAGCACTTACACTATGCCAGGCACTCTCTCACTCCTTCAAATAAGAAATATTAACTCCTTTCTTTGTCATCATCTTCTGCAGCAATTTGCATAAATGAAGGAAAACTGCATTGTTCCAAATGAGGGTCTTCCAGACAGGATCTCTTGTGCTGAGAATGAAATTGGCACTAAGCTGATAGTACAGCATAGATGTTAAATGCTTGGGCCTTGGAGCTGGACAATAGGATTCCAAATTCTTGCTGAGAAATGTTTAAAAATGACTGAAGGAGCTAGCAGATGGCATAGCAGTTACATCACTGGACTCCCACATGACCAACTGTGGCTCACATCCCAAACCTGGTGGTTTAAATCTCACACCAGGCACATATACGTGCATACCCAAGATCTCAGGAGGGGAATGGAGAAAGGATTATGGAGGTCTGGCCATCCCCCTGGGGGGTGATTTCTCACTTTCCTACTTTCCTTCTCTCTCTCGCCCTAAGGCAAAAAACATTTTTGGGGAAGAATTCTTTTTTTCATTTGTTACTACTATTATTATTTGACGAGAGAGAGAGAGAGAGAAAGTGAGAAAGCAAGCCACCTGGTCTGGGACTTGAACCATGGCTGCCATGTAGGAGCTGAGTGCATTAACCACCAAGCCACCTGCCAGACCTATGGTGCATTTCTAATCCCTGAGAGGGGTGTCACAGATTTATTTGACCATGGAACCCTGGTCAAATAAAGCAGTTGGTCTTTTATTCTCTAAAAGATTAACTCTTGATTAGAACAACTTGTAGGAACCATTGTCCTGGAGCATCCACTAGTAGTGCTTTCACCCTAATCCTCGGTGTGAATCTCAACTGACCTACCAAAGTGCAGTGATTTAAATTTAAACTAAAAAAATTGTAAAACAACTATTGGGGCTGGCAGGTGGCGAGGGGATTAAGGGCGCTGGACTCCCACATGACAGACAGCAGTTCAAGTCCCAAATCTGGCAGCTTGCTTTCTCACCTTACCTCTTTCTCACTCTCACTCTCTCTCACTCTGTCCCTCTCTGTTCAAATCAAAATAAATAAATAAAGTTAAAATAAAATAATTCTTAAAAAAAAAAAAAAGAATGTAGAACAAGTATTTCCAACCAGTAGGAAGGTGTGGAATGTAAGATTGCAAAAGCCTATTGACACTGCTTTTCTTTCTTTTCTTTTCAGTTACAATCATTCATCTATTTTACAAATTAAAATTTTAACTATTTGAACAGCTACTTTTGATTTGCTTTGCTTTTAGTTATAATATTTAATTTATTTTGAAATTCTAAACTAAACTAGAAGAATGGGATTATCTACTAAAAGTGTTATGAATGTCCGCAAATAATGTTTTATTTCCCTTCCTCCAGAAACAGTATACAACTGCTTAAGAAGATAGATAATTCTGAACAAATGTAAAAATAAGGAAGAAGAATTTTTAAAGTTTTTTTAGACAGATGACCTTGTTGGTTTTGGTTTTGGTTTTATTTTTCACCCCTGAAAAGGCCATGCTCAAAATATTTACTGTTGTTAGTTCGATGTAATTTTAAGACCTTGTATCACCACTTTTTTCTAGACATCAATTTTCACTCCAGCCTTTGGATCAGAAACTAAGGTCAGAATAAATAGTAACATGCGAACTGAAGAAGTAATAAAGCAACTTCTCCAAAAATTTAAGGTAATCTTTATCACTAAGCTGAGCTATAAACATCTTGACTATCATTTAGCTGCTTACCCATAAATAGTCTGAAAAATACCTATGAACATGTCGATCTAAATTGGAGGATCTGTTCTGGAGGATTCTTTCTTGTGCATAACACCTTTCAGTTAATCTACTTCTAAGAAACTACCTCATTCCCTGAGGAGCAGAGAAAGTTTTATGTCTGAAAATGAGAAATGACAGTGAGGAGACAGATACATAATTGGGGGTCTGTGTGGCTTAGAAATTCATGTTTGTTCATTTTTTTCCACTGACAGATTGAAAATAGTCCCCAGGACTTCGCTCTTTACCTTATTTTTGCAACAGGAGGTAAGAGAATGTGATCACATTTGTACCAGACTCCAGTGGGTTAGTTGGCTACTTGTGGGGAAGGCAAAAGAGCAATTTTCCTCTTTCTCTAGGAAAAGGAAACAAGAGTGGGAGGGAGAGAAAAAAAGGAATTAAGAGCATTAACCAGCAGATGGCATAATCATTATGTCACTGGACTCCCACATAGTAGACCCCAGTTCAAGTCCCAGACCCAGCAGTTTAAAACTCATGCCGGGCACGAGTGCATGTGTGCCCAAAATCCTAACAGGAGAATGAAAGAGAAGGGATTTGGCATGGTCATCCCCCCAAGGGGTGATTTCTCATCTTCTGTCTCTTTGTTTCTCCAGTGAGCACATGTGCCCTATAGCAAAAATCTCTCTCTAAAAACAAAACAAAACTCCCCAAAAAGCATTATTTATTTATTATCTTCTAGAATCTCAGATAAAAATGGAATAGTTTGCTTGTTGGCCAGACGTTAAATTGCCTGACTAGAGATCAGAACCCTGGGGAATCCAGAGTGTTCTCCAGAAAGAGTTGGGCACTTACGCATGTACTGCTGTGATTCATCTCTGCACTTCCTTAATTTCGACTTTGCCTCCTTACCCTAACTCTTTACAGGAGTTTTCATTGCATACCATTTCAGTCTAGCCTGGTATCACCTCTTTCTTAGATCTGACACATTGCAGGAGTGTTACCTCATCCTCAACAGAGAAACATATTCTGAATTTGGTGGGAGGGGGTAAAGGTTAGAAGCAGGATATTGGGAAGGCATTGCATATGGGGTGCTAAGAGCAGGAAGAGATAAAGAACATCTAAGGCACTGCCAAAGTTAAATTTTTTAAAACCTTAAAAATAGAAAAATTAGGGGCCCGGCAGGTGGCATGGTGGTTAAAACGCCCACATGGTGGTTAAGTCACCCACACGGTGGTTAAGTCACTTTCACAATATTCCAATCACCCACATAGTGGTTAAGTCAGCCCACATGGCTGACTGCAATTTGAGTCCTGGACCTGGAAGCTTGAGAAACATGCCATGTGTGTGTGTGTGTGTGTGTGTGTGTGTGTGTGTGCAAAATCCCAAGAGAATGGAAGACAGGTGATTTCTCACTTTTCCTCCCTCTGTCTCTTTCCAGTGAGCACATATTCCCTATGGTAAAAACATTTTAAAAAAATAAAAAAAGAAAGAAAGAGAAAAATCTAATTGTTAAATTATAGAATAAACTTAGGTCATAATTTAAGTGTCGGAATATTTGAACCAGAAATAACTAAATAGAATAAAATAATATGTTTTGATGCCAAAACATCCTTAAGAAAATGTAAACTAGGTTTCCAAACATATAACATTAATGTTCTTTAAATTGAAAGTTTTAATAGTCATATACTTTTTTTTTTTTTTTGGAGAGGTTTTTGCTATAGGGCACGTGCGCTCGCCAGACAGACAGAGAGAGAGAGAGACAGAGAGATAGAAAGCGAG
>NW_006159548.1:3434084-3436400 GCF_000334495.1 Tupaia belangeri chinensis | reverse complement strand
CGGTCAACTACGTGGGAGTCCAGCGACATAGCCATTATGCTAACTGCTGGTCCCCATTCGTATACTTTTTGAAGAGTCTATGGTGTGTGCATCTCTCTCTCTCTCTCATATATATATATAATATATTCCAATTGTCTAGGAAAGAAAACTAAAAGTTGTAAAGTAAAAGGTAGTAATAGTAGATGATAGAACCGTTTAAAAGATACAAAAATATTTTGAAAAATGTTTTTAAAGATTAATACATAGAACACCAAAAAGTCCTTGCAAATGCTAAAAACACAACCCATCACATAAAGAAAAGGAAAAAAAATTATGGAAAAAGCAATTTAAAGAAGAACAAATGAAAATCACCAATAAATATTTTTAGGAAAAGATTTAGATTCAACAAAATGCAAGGAGTCAAGGAAATGCAAGTGCAAGCCACAATGCAGTATTAACCCGCACTGACCAGGTGGGCAAGGTTTTTGAAAGTGAGTCTGCCTATAGCTGGCGTAGATAAGGGTAGAAGGATATTTTCATGTAACACGGCTGAAAACAGGACTTGACCTTTTCCTTGGACGTTATTGTAACAATACTTATTAAAATGAACAGTTTACATACCCTTTAGCCCAGCAGTTCCACTTATGAGAATTTATTCCACAAAAATAAAAGCCCTACTCCCATAAGATTTATGTGCAAGGCTGTGTGTAATGACAAAAAAAGCTAAAGACGACATTATCCATCCTAGAGAAGTGATTGAATGTGTCATTTTTATGCAGCCATTGAGTGAAATGAATTAGCTCTATGCCAGTTGAGTGAAGGGAATTCCATAATTTATTTTAAGTGAAAAGCCCAAGATATATGTATCTATAATATGCTCCCACTTTTGTGAAATAAATAATTATAAATCCTTATTTAAATACTTGGTATATATGATCTAGGAAAAGTTAATAAAGTGATAAATATCAAGCTATTAAAATAAATTACGGGGTGGCTGGGGATATGCAGAAAAGAGGATCATAAGGGAGAGGAATACAGAAAGAAAAACTTAAAAAAGAGAGAGAGAGGAAGAAAGGAAAGGTTAAACCATGATTTTTATAGAAGGACATCTACAATAAAGACAGCAAGCATGATCTACTCACCTTTATGTATCCCATGTCTGTGTAGAGATGTGTTAAGGGACAGGCACTCGAAAGGTAGTACTAATTATCTCAGGGCTCTGGGGTTCCAAGTGATTTTCACTCTATATATTTCTCAATAGTTCCAACTAAAATAGTTTGTGTTGGGACCAGCAGGTGGCATAATGGGTAAGGTGCTGGACTCTCACATGGTCAACCACAGTTTGAGTACCAGACCCGGTGGCTTGAAATTCATGCCCGGAACTTCTGCATATGTGCCCAAAATCCTGAGAAGACAATGGAAAGAAGAGATCACAGCATGGTTATCCCTTTGGGGGATGATTTCTTGCTTTCTATCTCTCCGTCTCTCCAGTGAGTGCATGCACTCTTCAGCCAAAAAAAAAACCACCTCTCAAAAAGTAGTATGTGTTGTTTTTATTATTGGGGACAAAAGTATATACTTACTAAAAAAAAATTATTTTTTTAGAATTTCACCTATGAAAATCTTTTTTTCTTTTGCATTGTGTGTCAAAAATTTGTATCCATCTAAATCTGAAGTTAATAACTAGGACCCTTCTCTACTAAGCCTGTAACAGTGATTACGTTGTAGTTCATTTTTAAATTATCTGAAGAGTTTATTTAAAATATAAATTCCCAAGCCATAACCAGGCAATGGTTTGGAAATAGGCAGTTTTAATAATTATTCTAGATAATCATGAAGCAAGAAATCTAGCTCCATGGGCCAGCCCTGTGGCCTTGTGGTGAAGGCAACTGGGTCCCACATGGCCAACCACAGTTTGAATCCCTGCCCCATGGCTTGAAAAACATGAGGGCATGCATGCCTCAAATCCTGACAAGACAGAGAAATGGAGAAGGGTTTGCAGCATGACCATGCCTGAATGGGGAATGCTTTCTCACGCCCCACTTTCTCCGTCTCTCTGACTCTGACAAGCACACACACACTCTCTGGCAATGTACAAAAACAAAAACACTAACACCTTACTCCATAAAATCAAGAGTGTGACAAACTGAGAATATAAATCCCAGTTAACATTAGACCTGGCAGTCAAAAAGGATTCTGGCAGGTGGATAAAAGGAACTAAATCATCAGAAATGGGAAAGGAATTAAAGCAATGAATAAATACTGATCCTACAGAAACTGAAATAGGTAATGTCACTTTAATAGCGGGGAATCCAGGCTTTTGAGCCCTCTCTTCTC
>NW_006159548.1:3294403-3433559 GCF_000334495.1 Tupaia belangeri chinensis | reverse complement strand
GGGTAAGTCCCAGCCCAGCTGATGAGAACAGTTCTGACTGCTCTAATTGAAGCTACTCTGACCAAAAGCAAAAGCACTTTTGTGGTAGGAGTATTTATACTATAAATTTTCAGAAATTAAAGTTCTGGTACTATACCAAATGGGAAGGAATTTTCTTTCTCTATCTCATTTTTATGACTGAATAGATGAAGCCCACAAATGAATGAAATGTTAATGACAAAAATACTGACCTCCAATCTCAAAAACATTCTGAGTATATATTTTATGGAAAGACTAAGGATTGGATGTGGAGTGAGAGAGGAAAGGAGAATGGAGGATAATTACAAGATTTTGGAGCTGAACAACATTGAGTTAATTACGCTAATGGAACTTGGAGAGAACCATTAAGTATTTGTTGTATGAGTGAATAAAGAAATGGATGAAAAATTATAAAGAATTATTGAGGCATGTTGCTGTAAAAAAGGTATAAGTGGAACTAAACATTTATCTGTGGATTCTTACCAAATACAAGTTGAATTTTTTGAGATCTTAAGTCAACTTTTGAGAAAAAAGTCCAATTTTCATTTGCTCAAGTGTTGACGGGAAAAACACACTGGGCTCATACGCATGTGTGCTCCCAAATCCTGCCAGGAAGAAGAAATGGAGGAGAAGGGATTGTGGAGTGACCATGCCCTATAGTGGTGTGTGCTCTTCCTCTCTCTCCCCCTCTCTCTCTGTCTCTCTGTCTCTCTGGTGAGCACATGCATGTCTGACAAAAAACAAGTTCTAATTTCAATGTACTTTTTGAATGAGTGCCTGCTATTACATATTCTTTGGGGATCTTATTTCTGTCAAAGTGAGCTAAAGAAAGAATATGGATGGGAATTTTTCCTTTCTTCTTTTCCCTAAGATAAACCCCTGACTGTGTTTGATTCTTGTTTTCATTTGCAGAACGGAGACGGCTAAAGGAGACAGACATTCCACTACTGCATAGGCTCATACAGGGACCTTCTGGAAACAACGCTCGTCTTTTCCTCATGGATAAAGACACAGAAGAAATTAGCAGTGATGTATGGATATCATCAACCTGAATCTGTTTTCTGCTTCTCTCTTGACTCGGAGCATCTCACATCAATGCTTTGCTTTCTTTTGTTTTTTTCTCTTTCTCAGGTGGCTCAGTACATTAACTTTCATTTTTCTTTCTTGGAGTCCATTCTTCAAAGATTAAATGAAGAAGAAAAGAGAGAAATTCAAAACACAAAAACGAGGTAAGTCAAGGGCATGTGCACTGGGTGGTTGATGCTTTCATAGTTTCAGTGCACAAAATTGCCCAAGTTTTAATTCTCTGTCCTTCTCATTTTCAGATTCCATGCAGAAAAGGCTGTTATAGAAAAATACCTTCGAAGTAGAAGGGTAATAAAAACAGAGACAACAGTGTAGCACTCCAGTCCACACTGCTGCTTTTACACTTCCACAAAGTAAGAGAGATACTACTATTCGATGAATGTATACAATTTGTACTGCATTCATACAAATATAGATGACCTTGAATCTGTAGAAAATTCAATGTCCAAAAAGCTTATTTCTCTTTGAAGTGATGAGGTTAACTAGGGTTCACAGTTGGACCAAAAGAGCTCGAATTTAACCTCAGCAACTGAAATAAGCTTGCATGCTGGGTATTCCAAATATCTTTTATAGTAATATATGCAAGGAACTTGAATTTAAATGGCTTCTTCAGATATCATGAAGATTAAAACTTCTTTTAGCTTGAATTCTCAAGAGAACTGAATCATTGTCAACTGACTCAGAAATGACTCAGAAGTAAAAGCTGTGAGCTCTTAAAATAAAACGAAGCGCATCGTTACACCATCGTCTGATGGTGGAATCTGATGATGAGTATTTCATGGCTCCTTGAGACACCGGCATTTTCATACAATTCAGGAGTCTCTTTACATAGGTACTTAACTTTTGGTTATCTGTAACTCCAAAGCTATCTGTCCTTAGGGGAGGAAAAGATGGTGGACGTTGTTGAGAAATCCAAATGGTAATTTTTTTCAACCTAGTCCCTTCTCTTTTTAATCTCTCTGGTCCCACTGATGACTTTCAAAATTATTCTTAAGTTAGCTTGTTTTAAGTTAGTTGAACTCTTTTACTTTATTTTTCCAAACACATATGCCACAGAAGACTTCATATACTGTGCATATGCTAAAACAAGACTTGGGCCACAGGTATCTCCTTGCTGCTGAATGACTACAATGATAAAGCAAAGCAGTTGCAGCTGAAGCCAGGCAGGAAATGGAGAGACATGCCCTTCAGCATCCTTCCTCTTCCACAAGACAGCCCTCCAGGGACTTGATGTCTGCTAAACCCACCTGAAAAAAAAATCACCGAGAATGAAAAAATGCCACAAATATCATCTGCAATTTTTTTTATGAACTCTGTTCTAAAATGAAGTTTTATGCAACATCCTTCTATCTTCTAAACTACTTCCAGTCGTATCTCATAGGCCCTCTATTAAATGGTGTGATTACACTACATATACTAAGGAATAGGCTGTATATAATAAACACAGTTGAAAGATTATTAGTATTCAAGTATGAAACAGATTCCAGACAGAGTTATTACTTCTTAGTAATAACTGAAAACCTAAACTAGATGAAAGAGAAAGTATATTATGGCCTATACAGTCACAGGAAATCTCTCTTACCAAATAAAATAGAGACTCAAATCTTTATCCATTCACCTATTGATGAATAAAGAAGTAGTCTCATCTCACTAAAATAAGGCAAATGTAATAGTTAAAATTTAGTATACTTATTAAAATTTCAAGTAGTGTCCAGTACCTGACATCAATATGGTAAAAGAGTCATCTTTCAAGTATTGAAAGTCTACCAAATCCAAACAAAAAGTATTGACACTTGCATGGGGATGGAGGGGGGTATAAAAAAGTAGGTGGTATGAAAAGAAAAATAACAGAAGAGTAAATGCAATGCAAATGATTAGTGGTTACTACATGTATTTAAAAAGAGAGAGAGAGGTTATTTCTTTATACCATGAGCCAGCAAGAGAGAGACAGAGAGGGCCAGCCCTTCCAATAGAGTCTCAGTGCTATGACTGGTTCCTAGCCTTCAGCCTCAGATCAAGGAGGTCTTGGAACTCAACAGTGAGCCCTCCCATGTGGAATTGCCTCGCAGAGTGACACGTTTTACCTCTATGCCACTGTCTGGCCCCCAAAGTCACACCTTAACAGTGATTAAGTGTACCAGTCTGTGTCTAATCAGGAGACAGCAATTACACAGTAACTTCAACAGAGAAGTTTCATGTAAAGAATTATTAAGCTATGGTAGGAAAGTAAAGATTAAAAATGGAAACAGAATTCTAAAAGAAACCCTAAGGCTAGAGAGAACCCCACAAATTAAAATCTTGGAATGAGGGCTTCAGAATTCCCTGGAAAACGTGTGGGTGTGGGCCCACTAGGTACAAGGAGTTGGCTAGGTTGCCCAGGCCAGAGCAGGGCCACAGGTGCCCTGCAAGCAGGAATAACCTCCTGAACGAGGAAGAGCTAAGGCAGGTGGGCAGGTTTGCAGAGGGACTCAGGGTTTTTCCAAAGGGAATGCATACAGAAAAGGGGGTACAGCTTTAGCTGGTGCTGAGACTGCGAGCTGGAAGCACCGCCTTTGCGGGAACCTGGTACAGCTGTGTATGATGTGGGCTAGAGCTTCTTCAGCTGTTCAGGACAGAGTTCAGCAAGAGGCCCTCTCTGGTCGGACCTGGGGCCTCCTCTGTGAGCTTGCACTGAGCTAAGATGTGATGGGCACAATTTATCCAAGGGACAGGTCTGCACTGGCACTCCAGAGTATAGCATCCCTGCTCAAAGCAAAGCTGAGAAGCAAGCAAGGGAGCAAATGTTGGAGAAAGCGGCACCCTCCAGGCAGCCAGCACTCTGGCCTGATCAATGGCAGGAAAAAGCCTGCGTTCCTGGATCCTGGCCCGTCAGCTGGGAATCAGGAAACAGCCCTTGCTGCAATGTTTCTCCAGCGCCCCCTGCTGACAAAGCACACATCATGCATGCTGCAAAGGAAATATTTAAAGGCCCCTGATCCATTTTCACAGAGTAGGCAGCAGTGAATTCAACCCTAGAAACAGTAACGACTGGCATGTCTACAAAACATAAAGTCAGGAAAAATGAAACACACGTTTTGGTACACTAGCAAAGATTAAGAAATGATAAAATTAAGTACTCAACAAATCATGATGAGAGAAGTACTCTGACTATTAATAGAAATACAAACGGATATAATTTTTTAAAAGCAATTTCATAGTTAAGTTTATCCTGTGATTCTACTTGTAGGATCTTATCATCTAGAAATAATCAGAGATATAAAGGCCTTCTTCAAATATATTTATTACATCATTAAATATTGTGACAAATGGAAGTCAAAAGCCTAGACGTTCAAGACATAGAAAAAAGGCTGAAACGGGAGAAACATTTCCTCATTGAATGTTATGTACTCATTAACATTATGTTTCCAAATAAGTTTTAATTAAAGGATAAAGTCTATGTATCTAAATAAGAACATACACATACATAATTTCAGGGTATTTATTATCCATAAAAGATATATCTGTGTGTACTTATATATGTATGTGTATACACCAAAATTTGTATATATATATATATATATATATTTTCCTCATTGAATGTTATGTACTCATTAACATTATGTTTCCAAATAAGTTTTAATTAAAGGATAAAGTCTATGTATCTAAATAAGAACATACACATACATAATTTCAGGGTATTTATTATCCATAAAAGATATATCTGTGTGTACTTATATATGTATGTGTATACACCAAAATTTGTATATATATATATATATATATATATATTTTTCTAATATTTTCATATTTATTAGATTTTTTTTTAATAATGGCTATGTGTTACTTTTTAAATCAGGGAGTAGAAAAGTTACAATTTAAAAGTCAGCAAAAAAAAAGTATCAAAAACATGCAAGCACAGAATTTTACTACAAAAAAGTTTGAGTGAGCTATTCAGATGAGATATTAACATCACTTCTATGGTAGATTAATATTGTCTGTTTGTTTGTTTTGACCATAGGGTATGTGCACTTGCTGGGGAGAGAGAGAGAGAGACAGAGAGATGGGGGAATTGAGAAATCATCCCCCAGGGGCCAAAGATACACTACAATTACTTCTCCTCCATTCTCCTCTCAGGTCTTTGGGCATTGGCACACACATGCCTGGCATGTATTTCAAGACGCCGAGTCTGAGATTTGAACCACGAGTAGGACACGTGGGATCTAGCACCTTAATCACCATAGCACCTGCTAGTCCTCTGTGGTGGTTTATAGAGATAGTCGTAAAGTTTTTATACTCCTTTTAAGAGATGGAGCCTAGTCTTCCTCTCCCTGTAGATAGGCTGCACTTAGTGACTTCTTTTTATTTTAATTTTAATTAACAAGCAATAATTCTATATATATTAATTATGTATATACATATATATATATATATATATACATATAGGGGTGCAATGTGATGTTAATGATATATGTATACATTGTGGAATTGTTAAATCAAGCTAGTTAGCCAATTTATCACCTCACATACTAGTGGAGGAGAGCATGTCACATTCATTTTTGTATACTTCATTATAGTTGTGAGTGTCTTATGTATAGGATGTGCTCAATAAGCATTGATTGAATAAAGGAATGAATTAGTGAATACATAAATGAGTGAATAAATTATCTGAATATTTTTATAAAATAATATAGATTTATCTGCCTCCATTTCACAAGTCTGGTCCAGTAGCTGAAGAAATAAACTATTTACTATGGTTTTCCTCCGTGTGGTACTATATTTTATTTTCTCTTGGTTCTATGAAATATTCACTGAGACAAAGTTACTATGGAATTTGGTTTAGGGCTGTTCAGATTGGTTTCAGGAACTGAATGAAAATTCCATTTGCAGTGCAGTTCATGAAGTGGAAAAACGGCAAATACAACTCTTAGGTTGAGATATCTACATATGAAGGAAAGGAATAGGATGCAATTAGGGAGGGCAAAGCCTTTCAATAGCACCCATTTGCTTTCTAAATTGATAATAGAGCAACACCAATTAGATTGAGCCATTGGAAATGATCAGCATTTGACCCACAAAACACCAGTCTCATATGGTTCTAATACTATGTTACCATTTGCCAGGAACTATTTTAAGCACTTCCCATACATTAACTCATTTAATACTTATTACAACCCCATGAAGAAATTACTCTTGGGACCAGCACTTAGCGTAATGGCTATGTCCCTGGACTCCCATGTAGTCAACTGCGGTTCAAATCCCAGACCCGGTGGCTTAAACTCTCGCCAAGTGCTAAGGAAAATGGAAGAGAAGGGATTGTAGAATGGCCATGCCCCCTGGGAGGTGATTTCTTGCTTTCTGTCTCTTTATCTCTCTCTGTCTTTCTGGCAAGCACACATGCCCTATAGCAAAAACCTATCTAAAAAAAAAAGAAAGAAAGAAAGAAATTCTTTCAGCCCCATTTTATAGATAAAGAAAATTAAGGCATGGAGAATTGAGATTTGCTAAAGTCTATAATAGAAAAAATAAGTAGGATTTGAACCTACAGTTTTACACTCCATACCCTTAACCACCATAATCTGTGATCTCACCCTAAACTCCATTAATCTGGCATTTCCTTATGTGGCTTCATTTGTAACATGGGAGGGACAGTACCCATTTCACCAGACAATGCACTGTAGGAATATACTTAGGCAGTAAGGCCTCCCTGTGCAATTCTGAAGTCATTATGAGAGACCCCAGGGTTCAGATCCTGGGTTTCAATGTAGCAGCCTACTACATCTACCTGAGGCTTTCAGAGCCTTTGAGTTCATGTTTCCATTGTTGCTCCTGAGAAAGAGAAAACTTGCAGCAGGATGAGAAAGTAAAGATGAGAGTGGATTATCCCAGATGACATTGAGTAGCTTTCACTACTGGGTAGGAAAGGAAAGATTTAGCATAGAACGGCAAGAGCTCTTGAGTAACTTTGAGAGCAGTCGAAAAAATATTTTATTGATTTTTATTTTGAGTATCCGACATGGGTTTCATAATTGGTGGAAAATAAAAATGCAGACCTCAGCAAAGATCCTACGTTGACATTTTCTGGGATCATTTAGCCTTCCAAGAAGGACTGGCATTTTTTGATCAGTTTGGACTCCTGAAGGGGGAGGGAATAAACACATATGTGAGAAAAACAAACAAAAAATCCAAACAAAACATAAACTATAATCTGCTTTTATCCCTAAGCAGAAAAATCTTTATGACTCACCCATTGAATGCCTGAGGTGGGTTCTAATGTACCTGTTTCTCAAGTCTTTGACTTTCCACCAGGTCTAGTTCCTTAGCCTGAAGACTGAATTAACTGTAATTTATACATTTGAAGCAACTACATGACTGACTTTGCAGTTCGAGTCCAAGAACCAGCTCTTTGAGAAACATGTCAACATGTGTGTGTGGATGCCCCAAATCCCACAAGGAAAATGGAGAAGAAATTGCAGCACAATTGTTCCCAATGGGAGGGAGTACTTCCTCACTTTCTCTCTCTCTCTCTCCAGTGAGCACATGAGCCCTCTGGCAAAAATGAAAACAAACAAACAAAAAAAGAAAAGTGGTTTTAAAGTATGGTCCCTGGTACCAGCAGATGGTGTAATGACTACGTCATTGGATTCCCACATAGTAGGCCGCAATTTGAGTCCCAGACCCAGTGGCTTAAACTCACGTGTGTGTGCATGCCCAAGATCCCAAGAGGAGAATAGAGGAGAAGGGACTATGGCATGACCATTTCCCCCAAGGAGTGATTTCTCACTTTCTGTGTCTCTATCTCTCTCTGTCTCTCCAGTGAGCATACGTACCCTGTAGCAAAAATCTCTCCACAAAAATAAAAAGTATGGTCCCCAACCCCAAGTAAGCAGCCACATCACCTGGGAGCTTTTAGAAGTATAAATTATCAGGCCCTGTCCCAGATCTACTGATTCAAAAATCAAGTATAACATTAATTTTGTTTTAATAGGCCTTCTTGTGTATGATTCAGATACACGCTAACATTTGAGAGTGGAATAATCACACCAAAGTAAATTTGACCAACTTTAGAGATTGTGCATAATTATTTATAATCACATTTTATCTGAAAAAGTAATTCTAGCAAACTTTAATTAGCATGATACATCCTTCAGATAACTTATTTTTCTTTTTTAATATGGAGAGAAATCCTGGAAGAAGAGAGCAAAGAAGAGGAAAGGGAAACTTTCGGGTCTCTTAAACCACTAAGGTAAAGATTGCATTGGGCAAAAAGCTTGAGAAACAGAAATCCTCCCATCATGCACTGATAATATAGTTCCAGCAAGCAGGAATATTCCAACCGTAGAACAAAGGCACTTCAAGAAAACTCCCTTGAAAATTCACAGGCATAGAAGTTTTATCTGAGTAGACGTGAGGTGACCAGGGGGAGATTTCTGAATATTTTGACAAAAATTAAAAAGGCTTTGAAAGAAATAAACAGGCTCTTGTACAGTGATTATATCTGGGTCGTATTAGTCCAGGGGTCAGCAAACTTTTTCTGTGAAAAGCCAGGTAGTGAATATTTAGGATTTTTCATTCAATATAGTCTCTGTCCCATCCACTCTTACTGCTGTTTTATTTAGAAAACAGCCTAGAGAATTTAGGATGGATGTCACATCTGCCAATGTAAACTTATTTACACAGGGAGTGGGTCTGATTTAGCCTGAGGGCTATAATTTGCAGTCCCATCCTTGACCAAACTATAGAGATCTTCAAAAAGTTCACAGGGAAAGTTTTTTATGGAAAACAACAACAACAAAGCATAGATTTCAAAAATCTTTTTTGCACCAAAATAAACTTGTACTTTAATTCCATTTTCCCACAAACTTCTTGAAGTCCCCTCATGTAACTCTTTTTCTTTTAATGGTGATTTCTGGCTTACCTATAACCTATGTATATCTTTGTGGACTGCAGTATTGTTTTTGTTATTAGCTTTTTGTCATAGAGTGTATGTGCTCACTAGAAAGCGATAGAGAGAGAGACAGAGCGAAAGTAAAAAATCATCACCACCACCACCCCAGGGAGATGGCCATGCTGCAATTCCTTCTCTCCATTTTCCTCCCAGGATTTCGGGCCTGCACACACATGCACCTGGCATGTTTTTCAAGCCTCCAGGTCTGGGACTCAAACGGCGAAGTCAGCCATGTGGAATCCAGTGCCTTGATGTTTACGCCACTTGCTGGCCTTAGTATGATTTTTGAAGGCATGGATACAGAACGTATTGCAGTAATCGAATCAGGGATCTTCGACACTGACAATGTAACACATATTTTTAAAAAGATCTAGTAGCACCCTCATAAACTCACCATAAACACATGCCTGTTTAGTCAAGTAGGTGAAAGGAACCACTGCAGGTAATGAAAGCATTCATAATCTCTCCAACGGCCACGGATAAACTGAGCCCTAGTTCTAACCAGCCCCAGCCTGTTTTACCAAAGCACAAACCTGCTTTATTTTTTTTTCCAACTACATAATCGCAGTCCTTTACTTAGACACTGTCACCTCCGATACGAGTTTCTGCTCCCGAAGTCCTGTCCCGATTGAGCAGTCATCCTGAGTCTCTCCACATTGATTCTCCCTAATGAATTTGCTCTCTCCTCCTGCCATGATATTCTAAGCACTTTAAGTTGCACCATTTCACCAGCCTATGACAAATTACTTACTTATTAACTATATGCAATTAGATTAATTACAGTAAACAGTTCCCTGGTAGTTAGTTTGACATGTGGTGTATACATAGATAGAACTCTAGTCTCCTGTCAGTATTTTTCCCTCTCTGTCCTTCTACTCCTATTCTTAGGAACTTCCAACTACTATGTAAATACAGTCCTTTCTACCCGGTTCCCCAGTTTAGTCTTGTTAAGTTCACAAACCACATATTGTGACTCTTCCTGATTATGCCCCCTAAAATTCTCAAACAAAACTCCGGTTTTCTTAGATTGGTCTTTAAATGATTATTTCCTTAAAACTTCTTGAGATTTTCCAAAGACATCATTCAATACAATTATGAAAGGTCTTCCACGTGCCCTTCTTCCTCCCACCCCCATCCTAAGCATCCGGGTCCGTCTGGTGTCATGACCGTTGTCTTCATCTCTATTCATGTCTAATTCTCCTAGAGTCCCTAAATATTCATACGTAGTAACCTCTTAAACCCCAATGTAGTCAATTACTCCAATCTGTCTAGACCGTGAATTTTTTTCTAATCTACTCATCATTGGAATGCAGAAAGGGTTTATCTTGCAGTAACAGTGTTCTGGGGGTTTTTTGCTTTAATAAATCCTCTGAGTGCTAAGAGAATAAACAGGAAGTAGGGATACCTCTTCTTGAAAACATACTCCACTCTTCTCTGCTTGACAGCACTTCTCCACCAGGTGAGTAAAATCCATGACAATTGATTGTAACTGCATCTCCGCTGCATACCGTTTCTGCCTCACAAAGTCGCTGAGGAGCCTAAGTCAGAAGTGAAGAACCAATGTACAAGCCCTCCATGAGTTCTAGAAGGACCGCTTGCAAACCTACCTTACTTAGTTAGAGATGTATACCTTTTCTTAGTTCTCATGCTTGAGGTGAAAGGCCCTGAAACTTTCTGACATCTTCAAAGTGTTCACAAAGTCCGTTTCTTTTTTTTTAATGAATTATTTATTTTATTTATCATCATTTTTTAAAAATGGCTACAGGGCATATGCACTCACCAGAGACATGGAAAGAGAGAGAGAAGGCAACCCACCAGGTCCAAGACTCAAACCGTGGCCGACCATGTGGGAGTCCAGCATTTCAACCACCACTATGCCTACTGGCCCCCACAAAGTCCATTCCTATTTTTATATTTATTATTAAACATGTTTTCTGCCAGTACATCCCTTTGCTATCCTTATTAATCCTCAATGTAATTAAATTTAATTCTCTTTATGCAATTATTACTAAGGTAAACATTTTTGTTTTCTTTTTTTTTTTTCCTTTTTTTTGGAGAGGTTTTTGCTATAGGGCACATGTGCTTGCCAGACAGACAGAGACAGAGAGACAGGAAGCGAGAAATCACCCCCCAGGGGGGATGGCCACGCCACAATCCCTTCTCCTCCAATCTCCTCTTGGGATCTTGGGCATGCACGCACACGCACACGTACCTGGCATGATTTTTCAAGCCACCAGGTCCAGTACTCGAAACACAGTCAGCCAAGTGGGAGTGAGCGACGTAACTGCTATGCCATCTGCTGATCCCTACGTTCTCTTTATTAACCCACTAAAGTATTCTTTCCCCACCAAGAGACCCTTGCCTTATATTGCTTGATTTTGTGGACATGTACTATGATGGCCAGAATGACTTAAAGCAGGGGAGAGCCATGGGGAGAGCAGCCCTTGCCACTATTCTGGCAAGTTGGAGGACTTTTTTCTAGCCTGAGCTTCAACCTTATGGGAGTCTGGTGACATAGCCATTACACCATCTGCATGTCCCGAGCCTGAGCTTTGACTGCCAGTACGAACTGTCCAATGACCTCACAGAAATCGCCACATTAGATGCCTCTATGCTACTTTTCCTCTGTACAAAGAACTCAGTGAATTTACTAGAACAGAGGTGCTTCCTAATATTTCACACTTTCTATTATCTAACCCTTATATGAAGAGGTCCATGTTTTAAAAACTATAGAGGTAGGCATTATAACATTATAAATGCTGATTGCTAAGCATATGCATGTAAAGCCACATAGTCAGGGTTTGAATCCCAGCTCAATTACCTCTGAACCTGCCATTTGATCTCATAGCAGGTCCTTTGTCCTCACAGTTTCAGTTTCCTCGTAATTAAAAGGGAGGAATAATATTGTCTACCTCATGAACTTGTGGTAAGGATTGGTGAGATGGTATTTACCAAGCGGTGCCCATCTTGTCCATGGAACTTCTGCAAGAAGCAGCAAAGCCTTCTCTCTGGAAGTAAAATAGACTTCTTTTTCCCATGTTCTCACGTTAAGCCCGGGGGTGTGCAGGGGCTGGGGAATGGGAAAACACCTAACAAAATGTTACAATGGTCTTTGGGTGCTTAGTGGAACATTTTAAAGTTTAGTTTGTGATCTATGTTCACATTGGAAAATGAAGGCAGGACTTAAAGGGTCGATCGATTTTTAAATGGCAAAAACGTGATAAAACAGTAAAACTGTCCGTTTCATACTTACTGATCATAAGGATGTGTTCATTCCAAAGGCAGCAAAAACTCTGCCTCGCTCAGCAAGATGCTATTGTTGGACCATTAACATTCAGACTGCTTTAACAGCGAGTCTTGGAGTAAATTTACTAACCAGAAATAAGCTGCCGTCTCTGCTGTTCTTGGAAGGGAAGAAACATGAGGCCCAGGGTCTGCCCCGTGAAGACAGGAGCAGGTCAGGCTAGAACAGGAAGGTGGGTGGGCGGTGTATGGGAATGGCTCTGCTGTCTGGGATTGGAGTGCTTTGGGTATATCCTGCTGGATCAGGGAAAATAAAGCTTTGTTCCTTGATGTCTCCTAGAACAATTGCTTTTTGTAGATTCCAACAGGGACATCTAAGATCACGTTCATTACCAATGACACTAATTCCAAAGGAGAAGCCTGGTTTAGGCACCATCTTGGCTCTGGGCTCTGGTAGGACAGAGCGGAGTCAGGGGTGACTGGTGCCTCTAAGAAAGATGTTGGTAGCAGCAAAAAACGCTGCCTCTCTTCTTTTCTAAGACCTGATCACAAGTGTTTATTCCATCTATCTTTGTGGATAGGACACAGAGAATGGGGAAAATGCCAGCCCTGGTGAGATCTCACTACCCAAGGGCAAGACCAGCTGCCCCATGGCTGTGTGTGCTGCGTGTGCGACCACCATGGCCAAGCCCATCATACCCCATTCTCCCAGTCACCATCAGAAATCTGTCTCCCAACTCATCGGTCATCACACAGATGTTTTCTACATCCCTGAACTTACCCATATCCTGCCCACCCAAGCTCTTCCTCCGTCTCCTTGGTAACTCGGGGTTTTCTCACAGAAAACTCCCCTATATCCACTGCCTTTTCTCTGAATGTCTCTTTCTTGTTCTATGCAAGACACAAGGCTCTCCTGATGATGCAGTTTCCTCCAAGAAATCTCAAGAGGAGCCCATTTTTGCTTAAACATCACTTACCTAAGCCCCTAGTTTCTTTTTATAGCTTTCAATCTCTCTCTCTCTTTTATCCTCTTTTAAAAGCTACAGCTCAGGGACCAGCAGGTGGTGTGGTGTGGTGATTAAGACATTTAACTCCCACATGGCCAACCATAGTTCAAGTCCCAGACCTGGCAGACATGTGTATGTGTGTATGTGTGTGTGTGTGTGTGTGTGTGTGTGTGTGTGTGTATACGTGTACCCAAAATTCCAAGAGGAGAATAAAGGAGAAGGGATTGAGGCATAGCCATCCCTCTTATGGGGGTGATTCCTCACTTCTTTCTCTGTTGTCTCTCTCCAACAAGCACAGACACCCTATGGCAAAAACTTAAAACAAAAACACAAACAAACAAAAGCCACTGCTCTTTTGAAATACATGTCATCAAACATGGCTATCCTCTATCCCTATTTATTTCTGCCCCCTAGAGAAAGCCTGGAAACGGTATGTGTGTATGTGTGTGTGTGTGTGTGTGTGTGTGTGTGTGTGTATACGTGTACCCAAAATTCCAAGAGGAGAATAAAGGAGAAGGGATTGAGGCATAGCCATCCCTCTTATGGGGGTGATTCCTCACTTCTTTCTCTGTTGTCTCTCTCCAACAAGCACAGACACCCTATGGCAAAAACTTAAAACAAAAACACAAACAAACAAAAGCCACTGCTCTTTTGAAATACATGTCATCAAACATGGCTATCCTCTATCCCTATTTATTTCTGCCCCCTAGAGAAAGCCTGGAAACGTCCCCTTGTTTGTGATGATTTCAGACCCTTTCATTGCTTCACTTCCCACCACCAACCTGCCCTTCATCATTTTCTATCATTTCAGCAACTGCGGTAATGATCCACATGTGGCAGACTCATTGCAAAAATGGGCCCCGTTGTCTGCCTTTCCCGGTACTCACATCCTTTGCAATGCGACGTTATTAAGCACCTCCCATCAAGAAGTGATATCTAGTTCCAAACTTCTTTCATCAGGGCTGGCCTTGAAACCTACCTTACAGGAGCATCGGCATTGCACAATTTCCCATCTGAGACTCAGAGGAGGAAAAAGACCCACTAATGGATTAGAGAAGCAGGGGGGAAAGAAGGCAGAGAGGGCTGACTGGCTCTTCTCACAGATGCTGTGGGACAGGGAGGAGAACGGGGACTAAACTGAATTCTTTGGCTGACTTCACACAGAAACCGTTTGATATAAAACACACATTGGAAAATCCTGCTCATATTTACAGAGATTGCATTGTCCTGGCATCATTTCTGACCAATAATATAATGTAATTGATATGTAATCAGTATCAGTAAAGCAGAACAGCACTTTTAAAAGTAATAACTTATAAAGTTTTCTAATTTATACACATTTCCATATATTATATGTCATATATATATACATGTATTTCCGCGATCATAAATAAGTACACCATTTCTCTCAACTTCCCCTGGCGATGTACTCGTAGATTAAGAGTTATAGCCCCCCCTCCGCTGTCTCATCCACAGTTGACTGGGAAATAATAGGAATTTATCCTTACTCCACAGCATAGAAGGTCTATAAAGAATTTCTCTTTATAGTTTCAAAAGTAGAAATTTGGTTGGAAGTGGCAAGGAACTAGATTTCCACTTTAAAAAAAGATGAGCTTTTAATAATTAAACATCTCTAAGGATAACATAAGCTGCTTTAAGCCTATGGTCTTTCCATCACCGGAAATATTTATAGAGAAAACGCACTGTATTTTAGAAAGATTTCCTAAACTTGCAGTAGGGAGGATTGATTAAGAGCTCAAATTCCTTTTGTTTTTAGAGTGCTTTGATTTTATAGTTTCCTACAGAAGATATATATCACTTAAATGTTTGTTTCCTGTATTGTGAATTTCTAGTGCTATCCTGTTTCCTGCATCTTAGAAGTAACTACAAATCCCTATCTGGTGCAAAGAATGATATTATAGGGTTGGGAGAAGGGAGGGGAAGGGAATAAAATCAAGAATTCAAGGAGCAGACCTCACAGGCATTACACCTACTAATCACACCCAAACTATTCTTCCAAACAAATTAAATAAGCACTCCCAGCAGTAGTAGTAGAAGCGGTACTAAAAGTAATTGTGGCTGGCCCTTTGTATCTGCAGGTCCTACTTCAGTAGATTCAACCAACCATGATTGAAAATAAGTTTTAAAAAATGATTGCAGGGGCCAGCAGGTGGCATAGTGGTTGGGGGGTTAGATTCCCACATGACTGACTGCAGTTCAAGTCCTGGAACTGGCTGCTCGATACTTATGCTGGGTGCGTGTGCATGTGTCCCCAAAATTTAAAGAGAAGAATGAAGGAGAAGGGATTACAGCATACCCACCCCCCCTTCCCAGGATGAGTGATTTCTCACTCTCTCGCCATCTCTCTCTGTCTCTCTGGCAAGCATACATGTCCTATAGCAAAAATCTCTCAACAACAAAAAAAATGCTTGCAGCCATAGTGAACATGTGTAGACTTTTTTTCCTTCCTTTTCCCCAAACAACACAGTAAAATAACTATTTACAGGGACCAGCAGATGGCATAATGGTTACATCACGGACCACATAGTCAACCGTGATTCGAGTCCTGGACCAGAAGGCTTGAAATTCACATCGAGCATGTGTGCGCGTGTGCCTAAAATCCTAAGAGGAGAATGGAGGAGAAGAGATTGTGGCATGGCCAAACTCCCCCCCAACCGCCTCCCGGGGAGGGTGATTTCTCACTTTCTGTCTCTCCAGCAAGCATATGTGCCCTATAGCAAAAATCTTTCTAAAAAAACAAAGAAACACACAAACTATTTACATATCATTTACATTATATTTTGTATTATAAGTAATCTAGGGATGATTTAAATACACAGGAGAATGTGCATAGGTTTTATGCAAATTCAGCACCGTCTTATATAAGGACTTGAACCTTCTTGAAATTTTGTATTGGTGAGGGCTCTTGCAACCCATCTCCCAAGGTACTTAGGGATGACTGCACATATTATGCAGTGATGCACATGATTCTGAAAACATGTCCCAAAGCACTTTCCCAGCACATGGGTCCTGCAGAATCTAATAGGTTCAGTGGCCCAAATGATTCTGGGCTGGAAAAAAGAACTGAATTACTTTATTGCAGGCCTTCTCCGATATCCTTTATAAAAAAAATTGCCAGAGGGGGTATGTGCTTGCTGGACAGACAGAGAGAAAGTCAGAAAACACACTACAGGGAGAGGGCCAGGTCACAATCCCTTTCGTCCCCCATTTTCTTCTCAGGATTTTGTACATGCATGCACTTGTACTGGGCATGTTTTTCAAACCACTGGGTCCAGGATTCAAACTGTGCAGTTGGCCATGTGGGTACCAGCTTCTTTAACCACCACACCATGCGCTGGTCCAACATCCATTTTTTTTCATGGAAAGTATTACTTTCTAAGAGAATAAAGGAAACAATGTATTTTGAAATTTAATTTTTTTAAAAGAATTATCCATTTAATTTTATTTATTATTATAATTATTTTATAATTTCCCATAGAGCCCAAGCACTCACCAGAGAGAGATGAGAGAGAGAAAGTGAGAAAGGCAGTTGCCAGGTCTGGGACTCTAACCAACAATGAGAGTTCAGTGTTTTAACCACCATGCCACCTGTTGGCCCTTTTGAAATTTATTTTACCACAGAACACTTTTTACATGTAACACCTTATAAAAACTAATGTTTCAAATTCACATTTTAGTAAGAATACCTTAATACCTTAATACATTGCTCTGTCAAAAAAAAATTTTTTTTTAGAGGTTTTCGCTATAGGTCGCATGCACTCACCAGACAGACAGAGAGAGAGACATAGAGACAGGAAGCGAGAAATCACCCCCCAGGGGGGATGGTCACGCCGCAATCCCTTCTCCCCCATTCTCCTCTCGGGATCTTGAGCACGCATGCACACGTGCCCAGCGTGAGTTTTAAGCCACCGGGTCCGGGACACGAACCGCAGTCAACTACGTGGGAGTCCAGCAACACAGCCATTACGCTAACTGCTGGTTCCCTGTCAAAAATTTTGATCAGTGTTCTTCGGTCTTGTAAACTAATCAGAGGTATCAAGCATGATAGCCATAATTGCAAAATTACAGCATATTATTAATTCCTCCAATATAACATTTAGCTGCTCTTTTCATTATGCAATAGACATACCTGTGCCCTGCTTAAACTTCTTTATACCTACTCCCTTGTTGTGATTTAAAAAAAAATAGTAAACAAAAGTTCTTACTTTTGCTTTTCAATTTGAAGTTCCTCCTCCTGAGCTTCGCACAATTCCTCTTTAAGACTGATGACTTGGTCACAAGATAAAGACGGAGAAACATAAGTCCCATCAACTTGCAGGTCATCAAAGCATGGCTTCCTGAAGGCATAGGAGCCATTACAGCAGTGACCCACACCAGCATTGATAGGCTCAGCCTCATGTCTTCTGCATAAATCTCCAACAATTAGTTTTGTCTTTCCCAGAAGAGAATTAAAATGAGAGTTATGATCTTTATGGTCATGTTTTTTTAACCCACAGAAAATAAAATGATAATGAAATGTTTTCAAACTAGTTCATGCTAGTTCCACTCAGATTTCACTGTTTGAGAAAAAGCAAGTACCCAGCCTTATTCCCCCCTCTTTCTGTCATCATTAAGTTGAGCTTTCATGGACCCCCATCTTCAGGTTCCTGCCTGGTCCAGTTTATAGGCCAGTGTCAACTTGAGGCAGGAGTTTTCTCATGCACCACTAAATTAAAATCAAGCCTCGGGTCAACGCTACTGCTAATTTGACTCAGACCAATTCATTTGAGTTCTTAAGAAATTTAAATCCTATTTGTTTCTATTTCTTATAACTGGAAATCTGTAGCCAATGACTGAACTTGGCACTCATTGGTAGATGTTCTATGAATATTCATTGAATGGATAAAGTGAGGAAACATCCTTGGGTCCTATTTCAGTTATCTCCTTTATTTTCTTAGCCCTTTTTGAAACAGTCACTCTTCCTTCCTCCCAGCTTGGTGTCCGGGACACTAATATTATCCTGCTGCTATCTACAAGTCTTCTTCTAGGCCCCTTCTATTATAGTGACTACCCAAACTCCCTGTCACTTATGTTTTCAAGTCAATTGAACCGAGTAAGCTTCAATATTTAACACATGAGTTTATGATTCACTTTAGAAGTAACCAAAGGGAGGGCCCAGAATTTAGGAATACACAAGTCTAATCAAAAGACCTCTTCAGAAGGCATAACTAGATAATAAAAATTGCTAATGTAAAAAAAAGGAAGATAGAGATAAAGAATAAAATATTTTACATCTGCAGCTGAAACATTGCTAAGTTATCAGGTATTAGTAAAGGAGATGCTCTATTTACCAAGAACATAGGGTAGAGAAAGCTGTCAATAAGCAATTCAGTAGTGTTAAAATAATACTTGAAGGGCCTGGATTCCCAACCGTGTTTTGAGTCCTGGAACTGGCGGCTTTCTCTCTCTCTCTCTCTCTCTCTCTCTCTCTCTCTCTCTGACTTTGTCTCTCTGTGGTCAAATTAAAATAAATAAATAAATAAATAAATAAATCTTGAAAAAATATCTGTATTACTAGATTGCAGACTTGAGTATCCTGGTCCCCAGAGAGAGAGATTTTCCACTGCAAGTAAGGAACAGTGGATCAAGTTTCCTGATTACCTCAAGGAAATAGCCCTCAAATCTAGCCTTGCTCCTCCCTGATTCCATTTGCACCGATACCCACATCCTAAGCCAGCTTCTGAATGTATAGCCTAGTTATTGCACCAAATTATTCCTGCCATTGGAAAGACACTGCTCATTGTAAATAAACACACCTATATTCTATCTGATACACTTAGTGCTTGTAAGTTTGATAAGGATACATTAGTCTAAAATCATCATTATCTTGCAAGTTGCTGGCAAAATCATTTTTCTTGACTTAAAATCAAAGCAATAGAGCCAGGGAAAGGCCTGGTGAATCTGACGTTCCCAAAGTCAGGGATGCGACAGTCTTACCTCCAAAGACGATTGGCATGAGCTGGCCGGAGAGAATTAGGAGGCTCCATTGACAGGTCTTAAACGTGTCTACAGAAGTGAAACTGATTGCTGAAGAGGTAAGTGGTTAGAACTTTCAAGAACAGGCAGACGTAGAGCCTGAGAGGTGCTTACCGAGTCTTCCATGCAGAAAAACTGCTGCTCATCACTCAGCGGGCAACACTTGGTGGCAATAGCTGCCATCTTCGTTGTGAATGAAACCAGCTCTTGAGCAGATAGTTGAGGGGCTTTCTTAGTGTAAAGGACCACGAGCCTGAAAGAACCATTTCTTTTTACTCCCGGTGATGGCTATGTGCCCAAACATGAATCCCACAGTTCTCCTCAATGCCCGACATCCTTCTAGCTTCCATCCTTATTCTAATGACTCAATGCTTATTCATTACACCCGGGATTCTCTTCCCACTTCGCGCTTTGTTCTCCCCTGAGCCGTCTTTCATCTACTCCTCCAGGTTACCTTGAGAACTACTTTGACAGCTGTAAAATCAAGCTTAAAGTGAGTGACTTCTGAAATAAATATATACACCAGCCATTAAATCTTTATTGATTGTTGGGATCAGGAGGCGGCATGGAGGTTGAGTTGTTGATCTCCCACATGGTTGACCACAGTTCGAACCTCGGACCTGGTGGCTTCCTTTCTCACTTTCCCTCTCTCTGTCTCTCTCTGGTGAGTGCATGTGCCCTATAACAAATTTAAAATAATAATAATAAATAAAATGACATAAATAATTCTCTTTGAAAAAAACTTTTATTGGGGCCAGCAGTTAGCGTAATGGCTATGTCGCTGGACTCCCACGTAGTCGACCGCGGTTCGCGTCCTGGACCCAGTGGCTTAAAACTCATGCCGGGCGCATGTGCATGCGTGCCCAAGATCCCGAGAGGAGAATGGAGGAGAAGGGATTGTGGCGTGGCCATCGCCCCTGGGGGGTGATTTCTCGCTTTCTGTCTCTCTGTCTCTCTCTGTCTGGCGAGTGCACGCGCCCTATAGCGAAAACCTCTCAAAAAAAAAATAAAAAAGAAGAAGAAAAAAACCTTTATTGTGTGTCTACTGTGAATAGGAATATAGACTACAATAATCATCAGGAAATAGTCCCATTTTTCAGGGGGCTCACACCCAGCAGGCAGATAGACAAGTACATTCCACGAGCTGAAAGGAATACAAACTGCTGCTGTAGTAAGAACTAATATAAAATGAAAGACAATTAGAAATTAAAATGTTGAAAACAAGGAAGGGAACACCTTTCCTTCCTTTATTCTTACTTTAGACAACTTAAAATTTTAAGTGCTTTCTCTACTTTGAAATATATATAAATCTTTAGATACAGGTTTGGTATCTTATGATCAAGAAATGTCTTGATTAAAGACTTGAGAACCATCATTTTGAAATATGAACAAAGAAGATTGCATTTCTATCTCCCAGTTTCTTTTATTTTTTTTTGGGGGGGGGGATGTTGTCGGGGAGTTTTGTTTTTGTTTTTTTGTTTTTTTGTGTTTTTTTTGCTATAGGGTGCATGCGCTCACCAGAAAGACAGAGAGACAGAGAAACAGAAAGCAAGAAATCACCCCCCAGAGCTGATGGCCATGCTGCAATCCCTTCTCCTCCATTCTCTTGGGATCTCGGGCATGCACGCACATGCGTGAGTTTAAGCCACTGGGTCGGGGACTTGAACTGCAGTCAACTACATGGGAATCCAGCGACATAGCCATTATGCCAACTGCTGGTCCCCCAATCTCCTAGTTTCTGTGGAAGGATAAAAGCCTAACTTTGTTGACAGACAATTGCAAAAACTAACTCCTCTCATGAAGGTATAAAAAGAGTTTGTTTCTCTCCTCTGGTAAAACCTCTCAGCTAACATAAATGGTCACCCTAACTACTGGGTTAAGTTAGGGTAACTATGTATATAAGTACTATCAAGTCTCCTCATTTAGGAATAGTTACGTATATTGAAAATATGTTTATCGTGGTTGTATCTGCTTGACTATCTATGAGGCAATGAGATTTCTTTCTGCCTTGCAATCTCTAGCAGGTGACCTGTGTTGCCCATTACATTCTGGTCTAATGCTTATTTTACAACTCTCCACTTCCTCTGTGGTGAGGTTCTCTGGGTTGGAGAAGATTTGGGTTTTTATTTGGTTGGTTGTTTTGAGAGATTTTTGCTATAGGGCATGTTCACTCACCAGAGAGACAGAAAATGAAAAACAGAAAGATGCCTCTCCCCCCACACCCCCCGGGAGAATGGCCACACCACAATCCCTTCTCCATTTTCCTCTGAAGATTTTGGGCACACACACACACACACACACACACACACACACAATGTCTGGTGTGAGTTTCGAGCCACCAGATCTGGACTCAAACTATGGTCGACCACATGGGCGTCCAGTGCCTTAACCACTATGCCATCTACTAGCCCGAATATTTTGGTTTTAATTGTATTTCCCTAACAGGGCACAAAGGATGTCATCTAATCCCATCCAGGGAGGTCAGGCGGCTCCCCACAGAACATGGCATCTGAGCTGAAATCTGACAATGACTGAATGGACCAGGTGACAGGGAATGAGTGAAGATGAAAGGGGAGAATTGGGGAAGAGATTATGATTTTGTTTTCTTGGTTGGGAGTGGCTGGAAAAGTTGGTGGGGGAATTGGTTACAAAATCAGATTTACATTGCTTTTAAGATAATTATGACTTCTTTATAAAGAATGGATTAGAGGTGGGCAAGAGGCACAGTGAGGAAGAAACAGTAAAAATCCTACTACAGAAATCCAGTGAGAGATAAGGATGATCTGAACAAGGAGAATGGTGGGGAAATAAAAAGATATGGGGAGAGGTTTGGAAGAGAAAGGTTCTATAGAACTGGATGTTGAGGGCAATGAAGAATTAGAATCAATTCCTGCATGTATAATAGAAATGGAGTTGGGAGAAGAGTTTCATTTTTATAACTTCCAATGAAATAGCCCAATCAAATGATTTCCAGAGTGTGAATCCCAGACCAGCAGTATCAGATTCCAGGGATCTTAGATGGAGTAATGGTTATGTTCCTGGACTCCCAAGTATTTATCTGTGGTTTGAGTCCCAAACCCGGCAGCTTAAGACTCATGCTGGACACATATGCAAGCATGCCCCAAATCCCAAGAGAATGGAGGAGAATGGATAGTGACATGACCATGCCCTCTGGGGGTAATTTCTCACTTTCTGTCTAGCTGTCTCTCTGTCTCTCCGGCGAGCACACACACACTCCATAGCAAAAAATCTCTCCTAAAGAAAAAAGAAATGCAGATTCTCAGGCCCTGTTCCAGATTATAGAATGAAACTCTCTGGTGCTGAGGTCTGGTTTTGACAATTCTTCCAGGTAACTTTGATGACCCTACCTCTTGAGAACCACAGATTTAATCCTCACACAACATTAGCAACTGATACATCTAAAAGAAAAATAATAGGCTACACAGTCTCTGTAGAACAAGAATCCTTCATCTGAATTCATTGTTCTGAACATTTCATTTAAGCTTTACATTATGGGGATAACTGAATCCCCCCCCCCATCTTTTGCTTGTATATAGATTCGTATTACAGCAAGTTCTTAAAGATGACTAAACACAAACATTTCTTTTTTCAGAACTTAATCTTTGAAGTGCAATGGAATGTATCAGACTCGTTGCATGCGAGGAAGGATGTGTGCTCCCTTTGGCAAATAACTAAGGTATATCTCTACTCTTGGTAGTCAAAATAAACCTGACTTGATTCAGAGGATGAAACTCTAGAATAGAGTTGTGTTACAGCCTTGACTCAAAATCCCAGGCAGAGCCCCAAACTAGATGTTCAGGTGTGAGAGGCAGGCCCCTGTGGGATTGCAGGAGGGCAATTGGGACCTACTTTGTTCCCTAACTAACTTCTTCGCTTAGATTTGGCATGTGGGGAACTGATCCGGAAAGCAGTGTGGAAGCTCTCAAGGTTAAGTATACATCTGCTTAACAAGGCAAAGAAAACTAGAGTCATTCTTTTCTTTTCTTTTTTAATATGCTAGAGGTAACAAGTGCTCACTCTCTGGAGAGAAACAGGGAGAAAGAGAAAGGGCGGGAGAGAGATAGGAGGAAGTAAGAGAGGGAAAGCGAGAAAGTACCCCCATGGGGGATAGTCGCATCACAATCCCTCCTCCATTTCTCCTTTCAGGATTTGGGGCATGCACACACACACACACACACACACACACACACATGCATCCAGCATGCTTTTTCAAGCTGCCGGGTCCAAGACACAGACTGCCCAGTAGGCACGTGGCATCCAGCTGCCTGAACCGCCAGGCCATTCGCCGACCCAGAGAGCTAGATCAATTCAGAACTGACTTTTTTCCTCAGCCCCTGAGATTTTTAAAGTTGGATGTAAACTCTTAGCAACTCTCAGCATTAGGAATGAACTAACCCTCATTAGCAAGCACAAGAACAATATTTCACAGGCATACCTGTCGTGGAAGTCACTGTCTCCTAACTTCTCACGTAAATCACAGTGATGTTTTACACGGTCACGGCCTTCACGCACCACCGTTTGGAACATGTCTTCCTGAAAAATAATCAGTGTTTATTGTTGCAACAATACATCTGGAAGTAAGATTGCATAACCATGCTCTATAATTAATATAGCTGTTTTTCTACACCCAGGCCTTTATTTACTTAGTGAGTTTGGAAATCTTGAAAATCATGTTTTGATAAAAGAGGAACTAGCGTGTACGTGTGGGGAAAAAAGTGGGACAACAAGATTGATATTCAGTTTTTTGTGATCAAACTTATTTGTGAGCTTTAATGGAAAATTTTACAAGCACGAGGCAAATCACTCGTCAAGCCAAGAAAGAGAACCTTAGAAGTAGTTTATTGATGCAAATTTGATTGGAGCCGTGGGTGTGCATATCAGTAATTTAGTAATGTAGGCTTTTTACATAAATGGCCCACATATGGGGATATAAATATAGGCATAGAGATACAGATACATATTAACAAGTCCTGGTTTAATAAAAATACACACAGCTGTGAAATAGTAAAGCATTCCACAAATACACATTGACGTGAACCAAATGAAATGTTCAGTGCTAAAGGCAAACTTAAAGAGACCTTGGTCACAAAAATACAAAAATAAGAACCCAGTGGGAAGATATCAGTGACCTAGGGGGATGGCCACAGTGCAATTCCTTCTCCTCTACTGTCCTCTAGGGATTCGGGGCATGCACGCACATGCACCCAGCATGAGGTTCAAGCCACCAGGTTTGGGACTCAAACCATGGTCAGCTGTGTGGGAGTCCAACAATGTAACCATTACTCCATCTGCTAGTCCCAGAAGCAGTGGTTCTTAAAGTGACAATTTTGTCAGATTTTATCAACAAACAGTTTCTCTCCTGGAATTTACTCTTAATTCTTCTGTTCTTACTGCCTATTGGACATTATATAAGTCACTTGAAACTTCTGAAGCTCAATACACTCAAAAAATGTACTTAGTAGGACCAGCAGATAGCATGATGATTACATCGCTGGACTCCCACATACTCGACGGTGGTTTGAGTCCCAGACCTGGTGGTTTAAAACTCAGGCCAGATGTGTACGTGTGTGTGCCGAAAATGCCGAAAATCCCAAGAGGTGGAAGGAGGAGAGGGAATTGTGGTGTGGCCACCCCACCTGGAAAGTGACTTCTCACTTTCTGTCTCTCCAGTGAGTGCACACACCCCGATAGCAAAAAAAAAAAAAAAAAAAAAAAAAAAAAAAAAAAAAAACCTCTCTCTAAAAACAAACAAACAAAAACTGTACTCGGTAATTCTGGCACTACCTCTATCTTTCCAGGTTGTTGTAAGACTCAAATAGGAGATTGTAACGCTGCTTTGTACACTCCAAGTATCCACCCCTGTGTGGTGCTATTATCACAGTGATTATTGTGGACACCTAACGGTGGTGCTATGGGAGGGTGCCCTCCTACAGGAGATTAAATCTCCCTCCTATCCTTCATTCTGGGAGATGAAAGATGCTCAAGTAGCTGCTTGAGCCCAGACTGGATAAAAGATGCCTTGGCTCTGCATCCTCACTCTCCAGGCTCTTCCCCAGCCCTCTGTGAGTAAGCCATTGATTAGAATAACACCCACCCTGGCTCACAGGAACCCATGGATGGCTGATCATCAGAGGCTTATTAGGCCAACTGGCTTTCAATAACAAATGAACAACTCATGCCTGGGAACAGTATGACTCGTGGACTCAAACAGAGACTGTTTCCAGGACTTATTGGTGAACTGGCAGACCCTCCCACAGCTAATAGCCTCTATATTCATGCTACCTGCTACTGTGCCAAGCAAAAGCAACATTTGCTCTAAAAGAAAGTTTGCAGAACCACCCCGTGGTGTGGGGGTTAAGGGGGCTGGATCCCACATGGCTGACTGAGTAGTTCAAGTCCCAGACCCGGCAACTTGAGAAACACATCAGGCATGCATGGCCAAAATCCTGAAAGAAGGAAGAAATGGAGAAGGAATTGCAGTGTGACCATTCCCCATGGGGAGGGGATACTTTCTCATTTCTCTCTCTCTCCCTCCCTCCCTCCCTCTCTCTCCCTCTGTCTCTCTCTGGCAAGCACAATCACCAATTGGCAAAATTAAAGAAAAAAAAAGAGAGGTTGCAGAAGTTCATAAAACAATCTCTGTAAGAGTTGCTCAGGTCTGATAATGTGGCCTTTGGTTTAGAAAGAAATTTGATTTCCTGCCTAGTGCTTGCAGTTAGCAAGAACGTGCATCATCGTCCCACAAATGTATGTTGTGCTCACAGCACTGGAGTTTTCTATGTAATCGCTTATGAGAAACAGTTTTTAATAATAAAAAAAAGAGTTTACCCCATGACTATAGCATTCCAGAGGGTTTTCTAATTTACAGCAATTTTCCAATTCCTTTTTATATGCTTCCTCCACTCTTAAAATCACTGTAACTGCCAATTCTGGATGTCTTCTTGAATATTCATAAAGAAACCTGTATCAAATTCAAAGGTAAACAAAAAGCAAATTCAGAAGCCAGATTTTTTTTTGGTTTTTTTTTGTTTGTTTTATCAAAACCCCATTATGACTATGAATTTTTTTTAGAGATTATTTGCTATAGGGCACATGAGTTCAGTAGAGAGAGAGAGAGCCAGAAAGAGAGAAATCACACACCCCCAGGGGAAATGGTCATGCCATGATCCCATCTCCTCCATTCTCTTCCTGGGATCTTGGGAATGCACACACAAGCACCCAGGGTGAGTTTTAAGACGCCAGGTCCAGGACTTCAACCATGGTCAACTACATGGGAATCCAGCGATGTAACCATTACACCATCTGCTGGTACCATGACTATAAAAATTTCAAGTGACTTTTAGGCATTTGGGAATCTTGGAAAGCTGACAGAGGGTTTAGTGTCTACATTTTGAGATAAAGAAACCAATTTTTTTAAAAAATTCTAATTTTCTGGAGTAACACAATAATGAACAGCAAATCCACAATTTGAACCTAAAACATCCTGATTAACTATCATTTCTGGCTCAGTCTCTACTTACTTTTACTAGAAATTAATTTCAAGTGTTTGGGTAAGAATACAGTTTGATCTTTGAGCATCAAAGTATGAATTTTATAAGTATTTTTTTCCTAAGAAAGTAACTGACAAGGTATTGAATCACCACCTTCCCTCCTTTTTCAAGTGAACCTTCAAGTGTGATTAATATGACCTAACTTAACATTGCTAAGCTGCAAGAGAAATTTGGACTCTAGAATAATTTTGAAGGAATAGTAGAATTATAGACAAGATTTTTGAAGGCCTCTTGTCCAACTGCTTCAATGTACAGTTGAAACACAAAAGCCCGGGACAATCAAGTGGCCTGACCTACATTCCACAACTCCAGCAAGTCACAGCTGGTATAGGAACTCAAGTCTTCCTCTGACAGGACCATGCGTTTTCCAGTAGGAAGGTGTGCCTGTCCACTCTTCAGTGCCAAATCCAAGTTCAGGGATTTGTAATCAGTGGGTTCTGCTAGAGCACTTACTCTTATTAGCCAGAATCAAACGTAGTAGGAGATAGAACTAAGGCCATTTTACAAAGAATTTTGAGGGAAACACGAATGTTCGTTTTTGGTGGAATTTAATTGTTCTAAAAATGCTTAACGAAGTGACTGGAAGTATTTCAATCCCAAGGCAATATTGTCTTAATGTTATTATACACAGTGAAGTCAGATTGCCTTGTATACAAATTAATATATGCTTCTAAATGGACACCAGTGGTGTTAATCCCCCACTCTAAGATTTCACTGTGGCTTTGATAATAGACGTTAAGTTAACCAGAATTAAAAAGCTGACCAGATAGGCCAGTCTGAAGCTTTCGCTCATTTCAGTTTCTTGGAGTACAACTTGCAAACACTTGACCCTCACTGTGCTTTTTAAAAATTCCTGTATTAGTTGTCAACATCTAAAATTAAAAGGGATTTCTAACTCCTCTCAAAATACAGTGGACCCAACCACCCAAAGCCTGCATTCCCGTATAGCAACATGGCTGGCACCAAGCAGTAGCTGCCAACATTGGGTTCCACAAAGCAACTCCTCCTTCTTATCGTTCGCTCTTAGTCACTCCGATGATTCCTAAGTGCATATAACCTGTCACTAAATTTTACAAAAAGCTGTATTACTCCTGCAGGAAGTCATCTTCCTTGTCGGCAAAGTGTTTGCACACAAACGGGTCTTCTGTAAACCTGCTGAGTGGCAGGGAAGAAAGGGCAGGTCTGTCGTTCTCTGAGTTGATAATGCACTCCCCGCGGAAGGGCGCTGGCTGCTCGCAGCACTGGGTGATCTTGCTGGATAGCATAGCCTGGTTAGAGCAGATGTAGCTCATAAGCTGAGCCTATAAAATGGAAAAGGGAGCAGTTATTTTTCATGACCTCATTCTGAACTTTTTGTTTTTATTGTTATTAGTAGGGGGAAAAAAAAACAACAGGAAAAACTTGACATCTTATATTGCTTTAATCTTGGCAAACAGAGACCAAAAAAATCATTCATAGTGATTTACTTTAATAAGAAAAATTTCTCTATTTGACCTTTTAATATGTCTTTAAAAACATAGAGGGAGACAGACTATGTTATTTCTTTCCCTGTTTAGCCCAACAAAATACAAACGAAGAGTTTTATTGTCTTTTCATCGTCATTGCCGTTGCTGTTGTGAGGCCCCAGTGTAAGAAGTGCTTTCTCTATGAACCACATGACAACTCGTTAATTTGCAATATGCACTATTAGCATCACACTCACATTTTACTCGTGTGTGTGTGTGAATAAGCTAATCTCTACATTTAGGAATTCACGATCCAGTTGGGGAATGAAATAACTAAACGCTCATCATCATAAAACATCATAATAAAAATTGTGAGAGAAGTACACATATGATGCTTTGGAAAAAAAAAGAGAAATGGGAAATTAAGACTGGATGAAGGTCACAGTAAAGACCTTGAATGAAGGGTCAGCAAGTGGCCTGGTGGTTAAGGCAACTCCCAAGTGGTCTACTGTAGTTCGAGTTCCAAGCCTAGTGACTTGTCTTCTCACTCTCTCTGGCTCGCTCGCTCGCTCTCTCTCTCTCTCTCTCTCTCTCTCTCTCCCTCTCTCTTTCTGGGGAACACACATGTCTCGTAGCAATTTTTTAAAATAATAATAATAAATAAAATTATTAAATAATTACTTTAAAAGAAACGAACAGGAAACCTTGAATGAGGGGCCTGCAGTTGGCCTGGTAGTTAAGGAGCTGCATCCACATGACTGACCGTGGTTCCAGTCTCCCAAACTATAGTGAGGAGTTGCTTTGTGGAGCTAAAAGTTGGCAGCTACTGTTCAGCGCCAGCCCTGTTGCCATATGCAAATGTAGGCTTTGTGCGATTCAAGTCCTGGACCTGGTGGCTTGAAAAACATCCCAGGTACATGTGTATGCATGCCCAGAATCCTGAGGAGAATGGAAGAGAAGGGGTTGTGGCATGGCCATCCCTCCAGGGGGATGATTTCCTACTTTTCCTCTCTCTCTGTCTCTCTCCAGTGAACACGTCTGCTCTATGGAAAAAAAAAATAAGAGAAAAAAAATCTTGAATAATTTGAATCTTGAAGGACAAATAGAAGCTAACTTGAAACAGGTGAAGAGGAAGAGTATTCTATGGTTATTCATTTTCACATATAAAGAATCTTAGACGTAAGAAAGCATGACATTTTTTGAAGTGGCATTTAGATTATTTGAAGGTTATTGAGAAAATCTAATTGAAAATTTAGATTTGAACCAAATTTTTTGAACTTAAGAGCTACAGAAAGTAGAACTGAAAAGATTTTAATAAACAATAATTGTGCAGCAAGCAAATAGGTGTGAGGGAAAATAATCTAGGATGAAAGAGGAGACTGGGTTGATGGTAGTACAGTTCAATAAAATTGATATTTAAGAGAAAAGAACAGGTTTGAGGAGGTTGGCTAAAAAAAAAGGTAAGAAATTAACTGAATTCAAGGTTTAAAATGAATTAAGGCATCTACAAGGCATCTGCATGCAGATTTTCTTTAAGTAATTGGTATCAATTTAGGGCTCATATGGGGCCAGCAGGTGGCGTGGTAGCTGAGGTTTTAGACTCCCACTCCCATGGCTGACTGCGGTTCAAGTCCCAGACCTGGCAGCTTGAAAATCACACCAGGTCCATCTGAGAAGGGGAGTAAAGAAGCACACACACAACTTACGGCAAAAACTTGGGGAAAAAAAAAATGAGGGCTCATAAAAGAAAAACGGGATGAAGGTTTGAATTTGAGAGCAATAAACTGAAACTACATTACGGGGTCAGGCTGAGACTGATAAGGGAGAGTGTGTACACTAGCTAAGCTACCAGCATGTGCTCAGAAGCTGAACAGAATCGAATTAATCTTCTCTCAGGGAACTCCTATGGAGGAGCAAAGGTATATCTCCTCCAGGCGGCAGCTCCAGAAACCAGGCTGGGAGACAGAGTCGTCTTCAACCTATGGCTCTCAATACTGCCGTCGGAGTTGAAACCCAGCCTTGGATTAGGTGGTGGTGTAGGAGAGCCCAGCAGATTTTTATAGGCCAGATCTAGAAACAGCATAAATCACGCTGAGCAGAACTCGGTCAGGTGAACCAACCTAATTTCAAAATAGGTAGAAAATGTAGTTCAAGGTCAGCCGCTGCTCTAGGCCATGGAAGAGGCCATCTTTGCTAGATGACTACCCAATGTGTGAAGTAAAAAAGGAAAAGGCCACAAACAGATGTATCCAAAATATCCATTTTTTAAAAGTTCTGGGGCAGGTATGGGGGCCTATGGAAGAAATTATAACAATACTGATGTTCCAAGATGAAAAACTTTTCCCTCCTTTATTATCTTCCAGAAAACATCTATGTGGTTGTTTTTGGAAAATTAAATAATAGAATGGTTGACAAATGAAGCTCTAAAGTCAGACTTCCTGAGTTCAAATCCTGACTTTGCTACTTTTTAGCTGTGTGACTCTAGACAAGTCCCTATGCCTTTTTATACTTCAAATTTCCAAATCTATAAAATGAGGATGAAAATAATATTTACATCCTAAGGTTGTAGCAAGTAAATGAATTATATTTGTTAAGAATAAACAACAGAGCCCAGTCTAGAGGAAATGCTATAAAAGTGCTAGTGTAATAAAAAGAAAATGCTTAGAATCAGTACTTGCCACACAGAAAACTTGAAAGTATTATACATGTCCTACAGTGTCATGAAGTCAAAGAGGAACAGGGAACTTCAGCATGTAAAGCTGAATTATATAGATTGGCTTATACCACAGAATGTTAAATTATATTAATTTAGGGGACCAGCAGTTAGCGTAATGGCTGTGTTGCTGGACTCCCATGTAGTCGACCACGGTTCGCATCCCGGACCCTGTGGCTTAAAACTCACACCGGGCACATGTGCGTTCCCAAGATCCCGAGAGGAGACTGAAGGAGAAGGGATTGCAGCATGACCATCCCCCCTGGGGGGTGATTTCTCGCTTTCTGTCTCTCTGTCTCTCTCTGTCTGTCTGGTGAGCGCATGTGCCCTACAGCAAAAAAATAAATAAATAAATAAAACTCTCCCCAAAAATTATATTAATTTATGTCACTTAATATTTTAAAAATCCATTAAAATATACTTGTTCTAGGGAGAGCAGAAGGCATAGAGGTTAAGGCAGCTGAATCCCACATGACTGATTCTTCGACTTGAGTCCTGGATCTGACCGTTTATAAATCACACCGGATACATGTGCGTGTGTGCCCAAAATCCTACGAGGAGCACGGAGGACAAGGAATTGCAGTGTGGCCATCCCCCCTGGGGAGCGATTTTCCACTTTTCTTCTCTCTGTCTCTCCAGTGAGAGACATACATAGCACCCTATGTATTCTATAGTACTCTATATTCCTAAATGATATAATGTGAACACAGGATACTTTAGAAAAATGTGTATTACAAAACCTGATAACAGGTAAGTTCAGTCAATTCTCACTATTAACCGTAGTTATACACACTGAATTATTGAATAATGAATCATCACCCTTAAAAGAAACACAGGGTCCTCGTGAGTCTCTGGCCACCACACTTTTTTTGGCCCATCAAGACATCATCTTGCTCTATGCGCAGGTCTCTTTAAAGACTCCTGCCGTAATGTATAGGGTCAGTTCATTACCACTGAGCTCACAGCCAACAGCTCAGTGCCTTCTGCAGGAACACAGATTACTTTGTACCCAGACTTCTCAGTAAGTCACATCAGGGCTTTCTTCTGCTTACGAACCCTAGCCAGCACCTCATCACTACTCTACTACACTCGGGAGTCATTTTAAACAGTAAAATCACCACCACCACCACCACCAACAACAACAGCAACAACAAAAGGAATGGAAGAAATGTGTTATTAAATAAGCCACAGAAAGGACACTTATTTACACATAAGTGCTTACTTAAATAAGAAGGTGGAGCACTGCCTAGTTTGAGAATGTGTGTATCAAGCAGCAAAGGTTTTTTTGTTGTTGTTGCTTTGAGTATGCACAAGCTTGCTTATGTGAATAATCAAAAGTGCTGTGAGTATTGATTTTGGGCATTACAAATAAACTTTGGAAAGTAGGTGAATTTCAAAGTACAATATCCATGAATACTGATGATTAACTGAGAAAACGTTACAACTGACCTACAGTAAGGCCAGCGGGTGGGGTAGTGGTTAAGGTGCTAGGCTCCCACAGGGTTGACTGCAAGTCTTAGACCTGCGTCATGCGTGTATGTCCCAAATCCCTCCTTCTCCTGAAGGAGAAGGGATTGCAGCATAGCCATCTCCCAGGAAGTGATTTCTCATTTTTTTCTCTCTCTCTCTCTCTGTCTTTCTCTGTCTCTCCAGGAAGCACACATGCCCTATAGCAAAAATCTCTAAAACAAATACATAATAAAAAATGACCCACAGCAAAAAAAAAAGGAAAAAGCTGCTACAGATTTCTTTGTCTTCATCTTAACCGCTGTTTCAAGATAAGCTATTTCAAACCTTCGTAAAACAGAGGATCTCAATACTGTATACTTTGTTTCAGAGAATTCAAAAGGAAAAATTCTAATTCATTTTTTGGAAGCTAGCATAGATGAATACCAAAACCTACTAAAATATGCACCAAAAAAAGTTAGAAGTCTAAATGTACATGTATAGTTTTGAATATATATCGAGATATATCTGAAGTCCAGAGATACAGTAAAATGAGATTGACTTAAGGAATGTGAAGATGGTTAATAATTAAGCAATCACTTAATAAAATTCTCCAATGAATAAGTCAAAGAATTAAAACCAAATCATCATCCCAAAATTATGAAAGAAACTTAATAATGTTAGAATCCACCTAATTTTTTTAAGAGAGAGATTTGTGCTATAAGGTGCATGTGCCTGCCAGAGACAGACAGACAGACAGACAGAAAGTGAGAAGTCACTCTCTAGGAAGAATAGCCATGATGCAATCTCTTCTCCTCCAGTCTCCTTTTGAGATTTTGGGCATGGATGCACATGCACCCAGAATTCATCCTAATTTAAAAAAAGAAAAAGAAAAATCTGGGGCAACAGGTGGCACAAAGATTAAGGTGGTCGGAATCCACCTGGTCCACTGTGAAGTTTGAGTCCTAGATCCAACCACTTGAAAAACATGCCAGGCACATGTGCATGGATGCCAAAAGTTAGAGAGAAGAATGGAGGAGAAGGGATTGCAGCATGGCCAACCCACTTTGGAGAATGATTTCTCACTTTCTATTTCTCTCTATCTCTAATGAGCACAAGAGCCCTCAAAACTAAAGAAAAGAAAACCTATAAATAGAATTAAAATTCCTTGAATACATAAACATTATCTTTGTCACGCCAATAATCCTAAACCATTTTCCATTGCAGTTTAGACCAAGACAGGATTAACCCAACAACCTATAGTTATTTAATATTATTCATGAATGTTAGACATAAATGAACTAATTTTACCATGTTCTGCATTCTTTCCATAGTCCACATTACAGTAAATATTATTAGGAAGTGAATGTTATTTTCTTGCTCATTTTGTAGATTAAGAAATTGAGGCACAGAAAGGTGAAATGCTTTGAAACAATTTTGGAGTTCCTAGTTTAATATCGATACAGTTTGCCTTAAGAGGTTTCATAGATTTTGCGATGTTCTTGTTTTGCTTAGGATGGATTCTGTAAGGCCTCAAAAATTTCCTTCACCTTTCCCAGAATTCATCTAATGGTCATGCAAATAGGATTCTGACAGCCTGTCTGAAGAGCTAGTACTCCTGACTATGTGAGATATGTTCCTACCTGTGCTGAGACTCTTGCCATTAAAAACAAAAAGAGAAGAAGAAGAAGAAGAAGAAGAAGAAGAAGAAGAAGAAGAAGAAGAAGAAGAAGAAGAAGAAGAAGAAGAAGAAGAAGGGAAGAAAAGAAAAGAAAAAAAGACAACCTGAGAGGAGAATGGAGGAGAAGGGATTGTGGCTGCATGGTCATCCCCCATGAGGGGTGATTTCTCACTTCCTGTTTCTCTGTCTCTCTCTGTCTTTCTGGCGAGAACACATGCTCTATAGCAAAAATACTCTCCAAAAAAAAAAAAAATGGCAATTCAAGGAAAACTTTCCATAACTCTCTCCAGAATGGAATGGGCAGGGGCAGCGGCTATCTTTGCTAAGTGGTAGCGCTGAATGCCACACTGACCCAGGATATGGACTGCAATGGCTGGCCAGGGGCGGCTGTGATCTCATCCGGACTCTGTCCAGCAAAACAGCGATTGGAAAGCTTAGGATCCCAGGGATTCCGCCAAATGTTCTATTCAGTGGTTTTTCCATTTTGATTGCTATAGTTACCTACATCCCTTAATCTGTTGTATAATGAGATTAAAATGGTTGGGGGCAGGGGTCCTTGCTCATAGAGGTGGATCTCTCCATGAAATTGTGCTATTAGTCTTCCTTTGTTTCTGTTTTCTGTTTAATCCTGAGTGAAAATCATTCCATTTCCAAGCTTATGTAATGAATTGCAACACAATTTGTGACATACTACACAGCCTTGTGTCTGTTTGGACAGTTCAATTTTCTTCCTCCTGCTCTGGGTTCTGGAACTTTACATTTGGGTATGGAGCAGTTGACTCAGTGCTGTCCCTGCCCCCGCGTCCTGTGCCCTGTGCCCCTCAGTGCCACATCCTTGTCTGTGATGGCTTCTCCTTCCCGCCAGGCTGGTGTGGCCTGGGATGCAGATAGCAATTCCAGGATTGTGCAAGACTCAAAGATGAATACAACATACGATCCCAATTTAGAAGGAAAGTAGAGACCCATTCCAAAGACTTAAGGTCAGAGAAGTAAAGTGAGAAAAGAGAAAGAAAGAAGGGAGGGGAGGAGGGAGAGAGGAAGAAAAAAGTGTTTATGAGCTGAGAAGAGAGGAAAGGGACTCTATTCTACAGATAATACTGAGAAACAATCGTTCCTTTTTTAGATTCATTATTTACCCCTGCCACGTTTATTTAAGAAGAACGAGTTTAAGAGCCAACTCAGCACAGCCATTAAGTGCTGCTCATAGGGAACTGGAGCACACGTGACCAGCCACAGTTAGAATCCCAGCTGCAGCAGCTTGAAAACACCAGGTACGTATGTGTGCCTGTCTCAGAAGAGATGGCAGTGTGAACAGGCCCCATTGCACACATGCCTTCTGGTAATAAAAATAAATAACTAAATAAGCAAATAATAAGATAAAGGAATGATCAGTTTTTAAATGGCTGAAGTGAGTTTTAAGAACAGAGAGGATCAGAGTCAGCAGGGGACATAGTTAAAGAACTGGACTCCCACACAGGACCCTCATACAAATCCTGGACCCAGTGACTTGTAATCACACTGGGCCTGTGTGTGTGCATGCCCAAAATCCCAGGAAGAGAACAGAGGAGAAGAGCTTGTGGTGTGGCCATTCCCCCGGGGGTGATTTCTCACTCTCCTCTCTCTCTCTCTCTCTCTCTCTCTCTCCCTCTCTGTCTCTCCTCAGTGAGTGCATGCGCCCTATGGCAAAAGCCTTAAAAAAAATAATAAAAGAAGAGAACAGAGAGGCTCTTACCCTGCCCAGAGCACATGCTACTGCGTTTCCATCACAACAGATCTGATGCAGATTTTTAGTGTCTGTGGTCAGTTTGGCGATTTCAGAAAAGTCAGCTTTCGGTTGTTTTTTAGTCAGCAGAACTAGTTCCCTTAAAAGGAAAATAAGGACATTTTAAAGAGTATTTTGAGTCCAGTCCCTTTTCAACTTAGTCCTCGTTCACTGAATAATCAAAAGAATGGAAACACATTTGCAAACGCAGGGAGAAGATGGGATAATGCAAACTCATTCTTTTTCTTACGGGAGTACCCACAGCCATGCAAAGCTCTAAGCCACAAAATGAGCACGAGTTATTTCATAATCACATAAAAATACAACTGATTTCTATCCATTATTTAATGATTGCTTAAAGAAGTTGTGCTGCTTAGATAGACAAAGGACTGGGAAACCAGCCAGCCTGGGAAATGTATCTGACCAGACTTTCACGTAAATGTCTTCACTATAAAGACATTTTTTTTTCCTTTTATTTTTTTCATTTCATTTTCTTCCATACATTCAATCACATTATTATTTGTCTTACAAAATGGATATTTCAACAGGTGAACATTTCTCCCTAGTACTGTTGATAAAATTATGAAATATCTTCAACAGATAATACCACACCTCTTTGTGCCATTAACGCTTTGCCTTGGGTGTTCCTGGCTTCCGTTGAAACTAAGTCGTATTCTTGACATTTCTCTGAAGGAGATTGGTCCTGTTCTGCATGGAGAACTGGGCTTCTTTATTATAAGTTTTTGCCATAGGGCACATGTGCTCACCAGAGAGGAGAAAGATAGAAAGATACAGAGAGAGGAAAAGTGAGAAATCACCCCCCCTGGGGGGGGGCGGGGAATGGCCACACCACAATCCTTTTTCTCTTCCATTCACCTCTTGGGATTTTGGACATGCAATCACATGCACCCAGAGTGATTTTTCAAGCCACCAGGTCCAGGACCTGAACAGTGGTTGGTCATGTAGGAATCCAGCTGCCTTAAACACCATGCCACCTGTTGGCCCCAAACTGAGCTTCTGAGAATCTCCAATTGTCCAAAACTGGAGCCAAAGATGCACTTCTTCAGAGATAAAGTTGAACAAAACATAATCTGGACCAGCCAGGAAAGGTTGGTCAGGAACACCAAGTTCACATCCATCCCCACTCCCACAAGCACCACTGACTTTTCTCGTTTTATGTGTGCTGGGGCCAAAATTGTTCCTACCCTTCCAGAGAAAAGAATACCTTTTGTCTTCCAGCCTTTACCATGAAGAAAAATTCAGTAAGGGCCTGCATCTGAGTTCCCAGAATCTTTTGCACACTAAGAAAGAGACCAAAGGATTTGAGTGGATGGAAGGAGTAGAGGCGGGGGGTAATGGGTCCAGGCAGCTGAGGACCGTGCAGTTTCATCCACAGCCCTGTGCTCTATCTGAACAGCCAAGTAACAAATGTGTAGAGAAATGAGTCGCATTCCTATCAGCAGTTGTTATATGAGGGATCAATGATTTTTAAATGGGTGTAACCAGAAGTGATGACCCAGCAGCAACCAAGTCCACAAATGGGAACCAGTAGACAGCATAATGGTTATGTCGCTGAACTCCCACGTGGTCAACCACAATTCAAGCCTTGAATCCAGTGGCTTGAAACTCACACCAAGTGTGTGTGCTAGCATGCCCAAAATCCCAAGAGGAGAATGGAGGAGAAGGGATTGCAGAGTGACCAGCCCCCCTGGGGCTGTAGTAGAAGATTAGAAAATTTTCTGCTAAATTGCTGGGGGGTAATTTCTCACTTGCGTGCACACACCTTAGAGTAAAACTCTCTGAAAAGAGAGAGAGAGAGAGAGAGAGAGAGAGAGAGAAAGGAAAAAGAAGAAAGAAAAGAAAACGAAATAGGTTACTTAGAAGCCAAGCAGGTGGCATAGTGGTTAAGAAACTGAACTCACACGTGGTCGACGACATTTCAGACCTAGCGACTTGAAACTCATGCTGGGCATGTGTGCATACATGCCCAAAGTCCAGAGAGGAGAATAAAAGAGAAGAGATTGTGGCATGGCCATTCCTCCTGGGGGTTGATTTCTCGCTTTTTGTCTTTCCGTCTCTCTTCACGTCTCTGATGAGCACATGTGTGCCCTATAGCAAAAATCTCTCAAAAAAAAAAAAAAAAGAAAGTAAGAAAGAAAGAAAAGAAAGGAAGGAAGGAAGGGAGGAAGGAAGGAAGGAAAGAAGGAAGGAAGAAAGGAAGTGTCACTAGTCGCGATGTTACTTACACTGCTTTTGCTACTTTGTGGCTGAAGTTATTCCCAATTTCACATAAATGATAATGTCTCAAAGATATTCCTCTGATGTATTTTCTGATGGGTGCAAGCTATAATTAGAAAAAACAACTCATCAAAGAAATTTCATAGTAACAGAAAAGCTGATCTCACCATCAGTAGAGGAAAGAAAAGCAAAAATTGTGTATCTCCTCAAAACTGGAATCTACTAAATTGCTTAAAAGAGGCTACAATGTAAACACATCACATGGTTCTTTTATAGAATAATAGCTCATTTACCAGAGAACACTTATTCTATAACCTCAAACTTTTGGAACAAAAATGAGAACAAGAAAATGAGAAAACGAAAATCCAGAGAGCCACCAAAGTAAATTTCAATAATGTCTTACAATTGCATTTTGCTTCTATACAAGTTACTAAACTTGTCATCTTGTATATGGATCATACTGCTTATTGAAAATGTATGTCCCAGTTGTACAGTATATATTAATGGACTCCCCCACCCCTGATGCTCATACATTTGACATTCCATCATGCATATATATTTTTTTCTAAATAAATACAAATATAATTGTGTAAAAAGATCTACATGCATTTTTTTAAGATAGCAAGATTATAGATGCAAATAAGATGGTTTAACTGCAGGGTGATTAATTTAATAAATAATGACACATTATTTTGGAGAAGATTTATACTTCTAATTAAAAACCTACTATGTTTACATCACTAACCAAAACTATGTATTCACTAAGATCACAATCATGTATAAAATAAAAATCTATGAATAGAAAAAGTTAATAAAAGGCAATAGGGACCAGTAGTTAGCATAATGGCTATGTCACTAGTCGACCGCGGTTAGAGTCCCGGACCCAGTGGCTTAAACTCATGCCAGGCATGTTTGTGTGCATGCCCAAGATCCCAAGAGGAGAATGGAAAAGAAGGGATTGCAGTGTGGCCATCCCCCGGGGGGTGATTTCTCACTTTCTGTCTCTCTGTTTCTCTCTGTCTGGCGAGCACTTGCACCGTACAGCAAAAGCTTCTCAAAAAAAAAGAAAAGAAAAAAGGAAATAAAATCTACCAAAATTGGTATTTCTGTGTGGTATAAATATAAGTAATATTTTTAAATTTCATAACAAATCTGTATTTTCATTTACAATATTATATTGATCATGTATTAGTCTATGGATAACTGCATCGTCAAGTGATAGTTTCAAAAACAAGTTAGAAAATGTATGCAGAGGCAATATTCAAACTGCTAAAGTGGAATAATAATAACAATGATAGCAACAATTCTATTTAATAAGTATTTGTAAGTGCAAGTTAATTATATAATATAATTCATTATGAATCACTACTATTACTATTATCCTTACTTTGTTGTACTATAGTTATTTGAATTCAAATACATGCAAGCTTCTCTTCCTCCTTACAAGAAAATTTCTGAGATCTTAATTCAGAGATCATATTCTCTGGTAATAGAGATAGAGAGAGGGACAGTGAGAAATCACCCACCAGGCAGGAATGGCTATGTGGTAACCCCTTCTCCTCCATTCCCATCTTGAGATTTTGGACATGCGCACGCGCACACACACACACACACACACATACACACACACACACACTGGGAGTGTTTTTCAAGCCTCCAGGTACAGCACCCGAACCACACAGTTGGCCACGTGGGGTCCAGCTACCTTAACCTTCGTGCCACCTGCTGGCCCCTCCTTTTTAATTTTTAATTAATACTAACCAAAAGGAAAAAAAATGACTATTCTGCTTAGAGATTCCAAACTTGCCTCTGAAGGAATGGGAATTCACCAAGGAAAGAATGGAAAAGGGAATACAAAATATATATAAATACATTTAATGAAAGTGGGTACAATCTTTGAGTACTTACTCAGCATATACCAGAAACTCTTTAGATATGTTCTTTCATTTCTGGTAGATGGCAAGGCAATCAATAAGATAAATAGATAAAATTCTAATGGGGTTTAGAGGAAAAGAGATCATTTCTCACCGAGAAGATCAAAGAAAGTGGCAACAAATAAATGGCACTCTGGTTAGCCTTGAGAAAGTCATCCAAATAGTTACCAAAAATACTGCTCATTTTCAGCATGACTTTTGTAAAATCCAAATGATAAAGATAGTTATCTTGTGTGGTTATTTATTAATAGAAACTTTAATAAGCAGGGAAGAGTACTTTGATCCTGGAACTAGAATTGGATTTACATCTATCCAATAAAGGAGAAAAGCGTCCATGGTTAAATTGTGTCACATTACATTTTCCAAAGGTGGCTACAGTAATATCTCCTGCCCCATATTCCTCCTGTAATGAGACTTGGACAACTGTTACATTAAGAAATAAGGTACACATACTGTCCCCTTCAAGTCAGTGAGGTTTGACAGTATTTCATGCAGTAGAGCACAGTGAAAGTGACTTCCTAGGCTAAGTCAGAAAAGCTCTTGCAATTTTTGCTATATCCACTGGGACACTCCTTGAAGTCTTTGGCCACAAGCAAGCAGTCCACGTGCCCTCAGGTTAGCATGCTGTGAGGAAGCCCAGAGTAGCCCAGGAAGACACTGCATGGAGAGGCCCTGGGATTGATCTCACATGAAGAAAGAGATATTTGGAGCAGTGCCCAGGTGTTTCAGGCTCCCCAGAGTCCACGTTCAGCCACTGCCTGACTGTAACCACGTGACAGAACGGGAGCCAGATACATCCTTCAGGTGAGCCCTTCTTGAATTACTGACTCAGAACTCAAGAGTGATTAAATGACTATTATTTTAAGTCACTAAATTTATAATGCCGCAGTAGCAACTAGAACATTATGTACCTATTATGAGTAACATCTATGCTCCACCAGGCTTCTCAAGTGTTAATGACTATATGAATTGTCTGGACACTTGTCAACACAACGTCTACTTAGTAGGTCTGGAGAAGAGATTCAGATTCTGCAAGGGTTGGTTTTTCTTTTTTTTTTTTTTTTGTTTTATTTTTTTTTTTAGAGTTTTGTTGTTATTGCTATAGGGCATGTGCACTCACTAGAGAGCCAGAGACAAAGAGATAGAACACGAGAAGTCTCCCTAAGCAAGATTGCCATGATGCAATCCCTTCTCCACTCTCCTCTCGGGATTTCGAACATGCATGCATGCGCATCCAGTGTGTTTCAAGCCACTGGGTCCAGGACTTGAATCACCTTAGACAGTGAGGGAATCCAGTGCCCTAACCATTATGCCACTTGCTGGACCCCAGATTCTGCATTTCTAACAAGCTACAAGCTGACATATGGTGTCATCCACAGTCCACATTTTGCATAACAAGTAATAGTCGACATACGAATATTATACCTTTATCTGGAGGCATTCAGTCTTATTTTCTTTTTGGCAACATGACTGAATAGCAGCTTCATAGCAGGCAGACGTGGTCAGGATAGTGGGCCCGTACAAGAATGGATGCCTTCTAGAAGTTTCATAATTATACCTGTAATTTGACAAACACAAAGTTGTATAATTTGGAATATGAGGAATATAATTTGTAATATACTGAAACTATTTCTTAAACATTTAGGATTTATTCAGTCTTGTTGGCATGAATCCTTGAACTTCATGGTGATGAAGATGAGGTAGGGCCATACATGAAGGCATCAAGTGTTCACTAGGACAGATCACCATGAGGTTGGTCAGACATTTCCTGAGTGTCCATAATGTGACCAAACTACACCTTCTGGGCTGGTGGGGTGGGAGGAAACAGTAATTAAAGTCATTCCCTTTTTCATAGGGAGTGGGAAGTACAAAGTCCAATAGTTTAGGCTGAATTGTAAATACAGGCTTGTACAGTTGGTGCAAAGGAATTAAATATAGAGTTATTGGTGGGTGGAGGTCAGCCTCTCAAGGTCATCTAGAAGTTCTTTCTGAGCCAGACAGGTCAATGCCATTGGCCTCCAATATAAGTCTCATTCGATATGTTGGTGTGTTATCAAATCCTCACTCTTTGTTCCCTTCTTTAATCCATTCCTCAGGCTCAGTACAGAAGCTGGGCATCAGGCCTGCCTCTCATCCATATCTTACCTCCTCACAGTAATCTGCCAAGCTTGTTCAAAACACAACCACATATACACCAACGTACACAACAGGAGTTGATATTATAGACAGAAATTCACTATGCTCACACAAATCTATTTTCTCTTCCTATGTGAACAAAAAGACTACTTTTCTAGTTTCCTAGACTTGGCCATTAATTATTATTATTATTATTATTTTTACAATTCCCTATTCTCTTTCTGTTTCACAGTGATGCTGGAAAAGTGCTCCAGGTGGAAGAGCTCCTGGATAGAAATGCCTTGGACTCCTGAGTTAACCATTAGTAGAGAACTGTCCGGAACTGAACTCAGCTGAGCTGAGCTGAGCTGAGCTGGAAAGAGCTGAGCCACCAGGTTTCATAGTAACCAGCTGAGGCAAGAAGTCAAAGTGAAAGCAACAGTAAGGCCTTACACTTACTGGGGTGGTATAAGCATGAGGCTAAACGAGAGAAAGTGCCACCTCCTTTCTGTCCCGTTTTCCCCATGGAACCAGCCAAGGATTAGGAGATCAGCATAGACATGGGGTCGGCATAGTTCTGAAAGACCACCCCACTCCCCCCAAGAAACTGGCTTCTGCAGTTTTATGGACTCTAGAGCAAGGGAAATAGTTGTAGAAAGGAAGGGCTGGGAGTGAACAAGTCCTAAGTACTGAGTCAGAAGGTATCCTCTTCAACCCCTAATAAGGAAGCCTCAGCAGAGGTGTCTGAGGAAAGTTCCTACTGAAGTTCCCCTACAAAGCGGCCCCCAGATGGAGGCCACAGAGCTAGGACTGCAGCTATGCACAGGAGTGAGTTCACAGGAGACCTGAGTCCTTGACTGCCTCTTCCTTCAGACATCACATTGATGCTGCACCCAGGCTGGTATGGGTAGGGCAGCTTTGTGATGGCCTGTGGTCCAACATGGAAAAAATAATCACATATTGCTTTTTTAGGCAGGAGCCAGACTCCTCAAGAGTTCACTTAAAACAACCACCTAATTTAGACAGTGATATAAGAAAGAAAATCTTCCACCCCTAGTTCCTTGAGTAATATATAAATCTGGATTCCTGTAACTGCCCTAACTCCCTCCCACTTCTCTTGGGATGCAACTAAAGACAAAATTGCACCAACCCTGGGAGTCCAGTCAATGGTCAAGTTTTCTACTGGTGCCTTGCAATTGAAAAAGAAATTATGTTGCATAACAAATACTTAAAATATTTGCATAAAAGTCCCTCAATTATACAGAATCTGAGACACTAAACCACAGCAAAGAATGTGACAAGTTTCTAGAGTCAGGGATTATATCCATACGTAACTTTTTCCTGCTGCTCTCTGGAGGCTAGATCCAGTTACAGAATAATGTCTCCAAAATAAAAGGTGAGAGATTTTGTGGGAGATATGAAGCACTAACCAAGCATCAGAAGATACCTTGTCTAACAATTAATGCGTAGAGCAATCCTACAGTGATATTTTCTCTAGGTTAAAAATAAGAAATCCTTTTTTGTTGATGTATAATTGAGGTAGTGGCTATTAGAGTTTTTACCAGATATTTCCAGCTCCTCTTATTCGAGACATATGGCAGGATTGTACATTCCCACCTCTTCAAAAGTAAAACATGGCCATGTGACTTGCTGTGGTTAGTGATGGGGGGGTAGAAATTGTGGGTTTACTGATAAAAGCTTAAGAGACGATGCATGATCTGCCCTCATCCTATCTTTTTGCCACAGAATCAAGGAGGCAGAGATCGAATGAGGTCTTTATCAATCCGGTCACTAAGTGACTCCCAATCTACATTAGGCAGATAGCATGAATGAAAAATAAAACTTCTCTTACATTAAGTAAGCCAATGGAAATGATAGGTAATTTGTTACCAAGGTACAACTTTGCCTGTCCTTGAATTATTACGTTTTCTTTTTAAGAAGTCATAAAGGAAAAGAATCGTCCTCCAGTCATGGAGCTGGGAAATAGGTCAGATACAAGGGCTGACTCTGATCCATTAGCAGCTGAGGACTTAGGAAAGCAGGTCTGTGCTTCACAGGAAACCCCTCCTTCATTCTCACAAAGGGACTCCAAACCTTGTCCCTGAAAGTTCAGTCAAAATTTCTGTATCTGTATCCATAGAGTTTGTCAAGTTCAACTTACAGAAACAGAGCAAAGAAGATATATTATCAACGTACCACTTCTTTCCAAGTCAAGGCAAAATTCTTGGTCAAAATGAAATTTCACTAGAGTCATCTATAATTCTGCTCTGTATTGAGTCCTATACCAAATTAAAGGTTCATTTTTGTGCTACAGTAACTTAGTTCTGTTAGAAGATATCCAAAATGAACCAGTCTAATTTCAACCCTCCAAAGGCAAGATTTAACTTAGTATAAGACGAAGTTTTCTAATAACTGGAGTCATTAAAATGTAGAACATCCCTATTGTAAGGTAAAGAAGGATCACAATTAGTACCCAACTTCTAGAGTCAGAAGTACAATAAAATTTTAGACAATAAAAATTTTATTGAGAATTTCTTACATCATTTAAAATTCAATTTTTTACATATTTTAATTTTCATAACTCATTAGAATTCAGTAACTATGGTTATATATATATATATATATATATATATATATATGTGTGTGTGTGTGTGTGTGTGTGTGTGTGTATTATATATAATACTCTTTCATAAGTCCAAAATATGATTTTTTTTTCTCTAGCATTAATATAGGTTCATATTTCATTGATTGAGAATAAAGTAAAGCTGTTGGCTTATTTCATTTAATTAAGCAGTTAGATCATTATTTATCATTCTTATATGTATAGTTATACACTTGTAAATTGAAATTATTGTATACAATAACTCCTTAATACTACTTTCACTGTAAATGTTCAAGAAGAGGTTAGATTCATTGACTACTGGTTAGATTTTATAATCTTTGAAAGTTCAACCCCAAAACTGACTCTCTAATTCCCATCTAGAGTGTGCAATGCTTTATTAAGTGGGTAGCTAAGTTCACATTTTGGTTCCAATCTGGTGTCCTTTAACGTCAGACATGTTGGGCTCTGCCCAGTGCTCTGTTCCTTAGTTCTTTTTCCCTATTTGGCTAGTGCCACTTAATTCTTTCTTGAAGGCTCAGTAATTTCTGGAGTAGTTCTGACTCCTTTGGGGCAAATGAAAGGATTTTAGGTTACCCAATATCAAATCATCCTGTTGCCTCATTCATCTCTGGTCTAAAGTTTCATGTCTACCATCTAAAATCAAATCATCACAAATCTAGGCATCAGATCTCTGCCCTAATCCTGTCGTCTGAGCCTGTCTTGATAAAATGACTAGAACTATTTAACACATTCCTTGAATGCTGATGTCTTACATTTCTCTTAATGTTTTCCTGACTGTATCCAACCATTTGTCAGTACCCAACTATCAACAGACTTCCACACCAAGCAGGAAACCCAACCTAAGTTTGGCTATGCATTTGCTGTGGAACTATCCACTCTAGGTAGGATTACAGAATCAGAGTTTGAGATTGAAAATGCACCTATGGGACCAGTTCTGTGGCCCAGTCATTAAGGCAACCAAATCCCATGTAACGTAGTTCAAATCCCAGTGGCCTGAAGAACATACTGAGTGCATATGCATGCATACCCAATGTCCCAGCAGGGTGGAGAAGGGAAAGTCATGGTGTATTTTTCTGTGTTTTTTTTTTCTATGCAGAAATGTGTCATGACTTTCTCCCAAAACCAATAATTTGTCTCATCAATATTTAGAAATGGTAAAAGTCAGGTTTTTAAGTATATGACTCCTACTAAAACGGAGATTGTTTCCTGTCTCTTTCTGAGGATGAATTTATACTTTCTGATTACTATAAAGAGTTGACTGTGGCAGTGTCTGAGTGTCTGATGTGCTTTCCTATGATCCTACAGAATGAATCATCACTAAATTCTCTTTTTATTTTATCCCAAAGTGATCGAGTCTCTTTGGGCATTTAACTTGTACAAACCTACCTGGTCTCATGAAAGACGTGGGAATTATTGTGATCAGAGCTTCTCCACTTTCTATATTTAATGTATTTCAAAGTATAAAAAAAAAATATCGATTGCACCTTCTTATTTTACCCATTGTTTGTTTGAGTGTCCTTTAAATTTTTCACATATAGGGAAATTTTCCAATATAGTAATATGCTGTACTGGTCTGCAACCTAGAAGCAATAGGCTATACCATATATCCTAGGTGGGTAGTAGGCTGCACCATCTAGGTCTGTTAAACTCTCTGATCCCTCAATAACAAAATCAACTAATGACACATTTCTCAGAACATTTTAACAATGTTATACATAACTGTTTTCATGCAATGGAAATTGTTTAGTCGTAAAAAAGAATAAAGTATTGGTACAAGCTATAAATCTTGAAAACATTCTGCTAAATGAGACAGACAGTAGAAAATTGGTTGCTTAGGCATAGTGGAGGGGAAAAGAGGATATGAGAGTAATAGCTAAAGGATATCAAATCAAGGGTATTACCGTTATCATTTTTGAATTGGTGAAAATTTTCTAAATCTGAACTTCATCAGGGTTGCACATTATCTGTGAATATACTGAAAACTAGTGAATTTTACACTTTAAATGCATGAATTGCATGTTATATGAATTGTATCTCAATACATCTGTTAAAAAACCCACCATATGACAGATAAGGAAACTATAATTTTGGGAGTCTCGGTGGCTTACTTAATGGGAGGAAGTGCAATAAATTGACTAGTGGTTTGTCCCCTTAAAGTTTATGTACTGGAAGCTTGGTCCCCAGTATAATGTCAAAAACCTCGGAAGGTGGGTGTGGGTGCCTAGTGGGCAGTATTTGGATCATGGAGACACCGTGCTCATGAACAGATTAATGTTGTCTCTCAAGAGGGAGCTACCTTTTTCTCTCAGTGGAAGAGGTTATTCCTCACAAGAGCAGGTTGTTATAAAAGGAAGATGGTTGCTCAAAGGTCTCTGTCTCTCTCTTTGTATATGTGCACTGACCTTTCTGCTTCTGTCACCCATGTTGTAACATAGGACCAGAGACTGGCCAGATGCTGACCCCATGCTCTCAGACTGTCCAGCCACCAGAATCATGAACCAATGAAACCTCTACTCTTTATAAATCATTCAATCTCAGGTATTTTTGTTTAGCAACATAATAAAGGACTAGAACATGAATCAAATGTGGTCTACATTTCTAACCACAGGAAAGTTAAGGAGTTGCTATTAAAAAAAGGCATCTCGGGACCAGCAGTTAGCGTAATGGCTATGTTGCTGGACTCCCACATAGTCGACCGCGGTTCATGCCCCAGACCCAGTGGCTTAAAACTCACACCAGGCGCGTGTGCGTGTGTGCCCAAGATCCTGAGAGGAGAATGGAGGAGAAGGGATTACAGCGTGGCCATCCCCCATGGGGTGTGATTTCTTGCTTTCTGTCTCTCTGGCTCTCTCTGTCTGTCTGGCGAGCACACGTGCCCTATAGCAAAAACCTCTTCAAAAATAAATAAATAAATAAAAGGCATCTGCAGGCCAGTAGGTGATGTGATGGTTGTGGTGTGGGACTCCTACATGGTCGACTCCATGGTTCAAGCTCCAGATCTGGTGGCTTGAAAATCATACCAAACTGTGCACATGCATGCCCAAAATCATGAAAGGAGAAGGGGTTGTGGTGTTACCATGCCCTCAGGAGGGATTTCTCACTTTTTTTCTCTCTCTGTCTCTCTACAGCAAGCACACATGCCTATGGCAATAAACCTAATATATATATATATATATGGCATCTGAGTGCATAATGTTAAACTTTGGATCCAATAGTCCTTGGGTATACCTCTGTTGAACAAAAGCCTTTAGGTTTCTAAGTCCAAATTTTCAGAATGTTCAACATTCTGAAATAGAATTTATCTTTCTCCCTTGTGGTATATAATTGCTTCACTTTCATACAATTCAGAGTTGCCAAACTAAACATAACCAAAAATGTCCAGGAAAATGTATTTTTAATGAAAAATATCCACCAAGAAATAGATGATAATTTGCTTGTTTTGCTTCCTAATTGCTCTTCCTTGGTTTCCATGGGAATGTATTTTAAGAAGTAAACTCTGGAGCAATGCATATGCAGTATCAAATGGAAATGAATAATACAATTAGTTCTTGAATACCTTTGGGTGGCAGTAAATGTGTGGGATACTATAAACTTCAGTGACGTGTACATTCAGATTTGGAGGAAAAGGGTAAAAAGAGGCCCTCTTTTGAAATGAAAATAAATAGAAATCATTATTAAATAAGCGAGGCTGGCAACTGGCAGAAGTACTTCATTTCTCATAAAACTGATGACTTTGTATATTTATTCTGAGCCTAATAAATATAGGTAGGCTTTAGTCCACAAGGAGATGGAGTAAAAAAAACTATAAATAGGGGCCGGCAGGTGGCGTGGTGGTTAAGGGTGCTGGACTCCCACATGGCCGACTGTGGTTCAAGTCCTGGATCTGGCGGTTTGTTTGCTTTCTCACTTTCCCTCTCTCTCTCACTCTGTCCCCTTCTGATCAAATTTAAAAATACATGAATAAATAAAGCTAAATAAAATAACTTTTTAAAAATCTATAATAAAGAAGAAAATTACTCATTTGTATATGAAATTATTTAGCATAAGAATAACAGAAGCAAAAATTATGAAAGTTGTAAGAATGATTAGGGTTTATCAAGAACATTCCAAGAGAATTGCTATTTTCATGGAATTTGCTAATCACAATGTAGATAAAATTTATAATGAGACAATAATAATTCCCAAGACTTTCTGCTGACTTGGAATAGAAACCTATAATATATTCGCTTCTTCTTTTTCATACTTTTTATGAAACTTCTTAAAAATTAATAGTTTGGTTTCCTGGGATCCTTTACACAAAGATAAGTATTCTAGCAACAGAGACAAAGCAACCAGCGTAACTAACAAACTGGTGATCTGGCTGATAATTCCGAATCTTGCCTGGTAGGATCTCAGAGCCTGGTCTCCCAAGGATAAACTAATCCAATGTAGGTTTACAACATTTCAAATATTACATCTTGGATGTGAGTCTGCTCCATCACCTTGCCTTTCAACCCCCTGCCTACTCGTTCAACCAGTCCCTTTCATAACAATGTCTGTTGGTTGCAATCTAGTTTTAAAAAGAGAAAAAGGCAGAACATGATCCACCTACCAATTGGTGAGCACATTCTGAGGGTAACTCATGTGGCTGAAGGTTCTTGCATTTCTCTGTAAGATCTAGCAGCTCTTTAGCGATGGTTTGTACTTCTTCGTAAGTTGCTTTCTGAAGAAACTGAGCAACCATAATGCTGGTGCTGAAAACAACATTTGTGAATTTTAAATATACAATCAAATTCTATTCCTCCATCATTCTTCGTTATATATCACCATCCCGTTTCCCCAAATATACAGGGTGCGTGTACTCTCACCAGACAGACAGAGAGATAGAAAGCGAGAAATCACCCCCCAGAGGGGATGGCCACGCTGCAATCCCTTCTCCTCCATTCTCCTCTCGGGATCTTGGGCACGCATGCACACGCGCCCGGTATGAGTTTTAAGCCACCGCGTCTGGGACGCGAACTGTGGTCAACTACATGGGAGTCCAGCAACATAGCCATTACACTAACTGCTGGTCCCTTCATGATTTCAAATTTTTGAGAAAAGAATATTGATAAATAAAACTCACAGGTCTCTTAAGTTCTCCTCTAAGTAATTCTGCCTATTAATATGCAGCATGGCTGGAAAAAAAAAAAAGATCATTTATTTGTCGCTATGATCTGATGTTGTGTCCTCCCCACCCACCCAAATCAAATTCATACGCTGATTTCCTGATTTTTTTTTTCTTTAGGTTTTTGCCACAGGGCACATACACTTGTAGAGAGAGACAGAAAGAAAGTGAGAAATCACTCCCCAGGGGGGATGGCCATGCTGCAATCCCTTCTCCTCCATTCCCTTCCTGGGATTTTGAGCACACACACACACACACATGCCTGGCATGATTTTCATGCCTCCAGGTCCAAATCTTGAGCTATGATGAGTCATGTGGGAATCCAGTGCCTTAACCACTTGCTACCTACTGGCCCCCATTATATTGAAATCTTAACCCCTAAGGTGATGATATTAGAAGGTAGGGCCTTTGGGGAGGTAATTGGGCTATGAGGCAGAGACTTCATGAGTAGGACTAGTACTTTTATGAAAGAGGCCCAAGGTAACTCATTCATCCCTACTACCCTGGGAAGACACAGAGAAAGGACACTATCTCTGAACTAGAAAAGGAGTCCACACCAGATACGTTATATAAGGGCCCTTAACAAGTACCAAATCTGTCAACACCTTGATCTTATACTTCCCAGTCTCCAGAACCATCAAAAATAAGTGTGTGTTGTTTATAAACTACCTGGTTTATTTTATCTGGCTATAGCAACTCAGTCAAAGATGTTTGCACAAGAGGACATTTTCCAAATTAAAATATTCTTTCACAATTCTACGATCTATCTTTGTTCACTAATAAATTCCTGCATCTTTTCTAATTGAGCATAATAAATGAGAACAGCTTATCAGAATATATTTTCACTAGTATGTAAATTCTAGAAATGACGTATTTACAGTCAAATATATTGTATAGCTGAAACCTATCATTGGTCTACAAATAAGCTACATGTACTTGTGTTGAACTTCTGAATTAACTGAATTAGATAACTTGGTTATTTAACTCTTGATATTAGAAGTTACCAACAACCCTGGGGCCAGCAGATGGCATGGTGGTTGGGGTGCTGAACTCTCACATGGCCAACTGCATTTTGAGTCGTGGACCTGGCAGCTTACTTTCTCACTTTCCCTTTCTCTCTCTCATGTGATAATTTTAAAAAATAATAATAATAAATAAATTTTAAAAAGTTACTAACACACCCAAGTTAATCACTGGGAATAAAATATGAAGACAGCATCTCACACATCTTGGATTTGCTCCTCACCTCCACTCACCCCATATGTGTACACATGTTCTCTGTTGAAAACCATATCTTCCTTCTCATACCAATGTCTTCTAAAAAGCATAGCAGCTCTTTTAAATAAAAATACTATTGTCGTTATATTGTTAACCACTGTATCAAAATAAGGAAGTGTTGGAGACAAGCTATTCTGGTTCAACTTCTAGCTCTGATAACTAATGGGACTTTGGGAAAATACCTCAAGTTCTCCAAGTTTCTGTTTGTCTAACTGTAAAATGTGAATAAGTTCTACTACCTTAGGTGGTTGTTAGGATTAAATGAAAGTGTATGTATGAGGTATTAGCACATCATAGGTACTGAATAATGTAGCCCATAACATTATTCCTGCTATTATTCACATTATTGCCCTACAAACACATATCTAGCTTCAAATACAAGTTGGAAATGTAACATTCTCTAACCTAGAGTGGATTTAAACTAAAGTGGCATATTCTTGTGTGTGCTGTCTCAATATATTAGCTTTCTTTCTGCATTCATTCCACAGGTTAATCATTAACAATTTTCAACAACTGTATTGACAGTGATGACCACTAAGAAAAATAAACGTTCCTATATACATTTTAGTAGTCACTTTGCCTTACTTACATTCTCTTTACACATGGGATGTACAGATTGTAAATAGGATGACCTACCTGCATCTAGTAAACTTCTCTGAAAAGTTTGACATTTAATGTAGCTGAAGAAAACAAAGAAAGTTATCAGCGTAACAGTCTTCATTATTTCTGAAGAACCTTTATGGAAGGTATGCTATTGGTGAAAAGGAAGAATTTCTTTATATTCTTTTCAAGTAACTACTATTAACAATTAACCTTTATTCTGGTAAATGACTTTGCCAAGCCACTATGACCTTGACAAAAATGCATGACAATGAGGAAATATTGTGATGGATTACATTCATTAATGAATCCTGGATTTTAAAACAAATCATATCAACCTACTTGCTTTTTCAACATTGCAACATACAGGGTTTGGAACCAAGTGATTGATAAACACTTTGGGTAAATATTGATCTGCAATATCTCATCCCCTAGAAATGTTTGTTGACCTGTACAAAGTTCTAAAGTGGCGAGGGAGAAGAAAAACAGGCTCTACCCCAGATCAAATAAGTAGTCAGGGCTCTGGTTCCTGAGCAAGGCAGATTGTCCTGTTCCTTGAGAGAGGAACAGCTGAGAGCAAACCCAAGGGAATGGGACCTTATTCACTGAGTGTTGAATCTAGGCCTGGCACCTTATATGACTTTCAGGTAGATAGCAATATCACTGTTCCTCGAATGAGAAACTAAGACTTACTCATGGACACAGCAAAAAATTTAGGTCTGATTTCAGAGACCACTCTCTTGAAGAGCTAGTATTCAAAGTTGATGTCCAATGTGGCTCAACTTTTGTCAGCTTTGCTTATCACTGAGTTCTTGGGTCTAAGGCAGGAAACAGGTAATTACTGATTATGCACACACACACACACACACACACAAAAATGAGTGTACAGTTCACAATTTTAGAAAGGGAAGATCATTGGTTAGTAGTTTAACTATTCTTTGTTCACATTCTTCATTTCTAAATGAATGGTTTAGACTAGATAAACTCTATGGCTCATAGTTCATTACTTGATTCTGGTTTTCTAAATTAATATTTAATATTAATATTTCTGGTTTTCTAAAGAAAAAGAAGATGAATAAGTGAGAGAGATATTCTTGCCTGAGAGACAACAACAATAAAAATTTGGGGACCAGCAGTTGGTGTAATAGTTATGTCGCTGGACTCCCATGTAGTCGACCATGATTAGAGGACTGGACCCGGTGGCTTAAACTCACGCCAGGTGCATGTGCGTGCATGCCCACAATCCTGAGAGGAGAATGGAGGAGAAGGGATTGCGGTGTGGCCATCCCCCCTGGGGAGCGGGGGTGATTTCTCGCTTTCTGTCTGTCTGTCTGTCTGGCAAGTGCACATGCCCTGTAGCAAAAATTTCTCCAAAAAAAAATAATAATCATAGAAAAAAAAAAACTCTTTTACATTTAGATTGGGGACACATTGGCTTCTAGTAAAGACTATAGATGGCTCTATGTGACAGAAAGTCAAGGTCAACAAGGGAAGAGGTGTCTTTGACGGGTTTCCATCCTCCTTTTTGGATCTTCTAAGCACTCCTAATGCTCAGAATCTTTTCCATTGTGCATCCTTAGAGCCGTTCTCTTGAAATCTTACTATCAGAAAGGTATCCATTATCAAGATAGGCCAAATCCTTTGGCGAAATCTCTGACTTACCCTGGTTCTGAGCCCTCTCATCTACAGGCAAAATGTGTCCTTTGGATAAACCACTCCTCTTCCTCCTTTATCAGATCACCTGGGTTACCTGCTTTAAGTCAGGGTTTCTCTGCTGGCAGTAGAAAATGGCTGCGTCCTCCAGGGTATTAGTGTCTTCCTGAGAGCTGCGACTTCCTGAGTTGTTTCTGCTGCTCTTAGCACAGTATCAAGCGTACAACAGGATTCATTATGAAACTGACTCAGCTAATTGTGCTCTTTTCTACTACAGTTTGATAAATCTATTATCTATTGTTTAAGTAAGATTTCTTCCTTGTTATCTCATTGGTAAGTCAGTGTCTAAAGAAAATGGGAAAAGGACAAACGCTTCTCAACTACTGGTCAATGTGTTGAGTACTTCAGATATAAACTCATTCATTTCTCTGAAGCATCGAGGTGATGATCATCCCACCCTACACAAAGAAGTGGAAGCTGTGGAGTGTGAGGAAGGTGTCGAGAGCTTGCAGCAAGATGATGGCAGTAGGAATTGGAAGCCCTCACCCCTACCTCTTTCTCACTCTGCATCTTCAGCTTAGGGGGAGTGTGTAGGACGGCTGCCTGTGCAATGTGCACGCCCACACAAGCAGAGGTCTGTGCAGCTACAGCATTGAAATGTGCTTGCTTGCTTACCTTCCTTCACCCCCACTCAGCCAGACATGAGAAGCATGGCTGTTTGGCTCACACTTGAATCTACACCATCCGACATATAGTAGGATTCTAATGAATATTCGTTGAATATATGAAAGAGAATCCCAAAGACTGTGCTGTAAACACTATACCAAAAGCACTCGGTGAATAGCCTGTATATTTTCTGCTAAGTGATCATTATCTTTCATTTCAGACATTGAGCTCTAAATGTTTAGAGAATAGTCAGGATAATCTGACCATAAGACCATGACCAATCTTCATTTCCTGAGTTCCTCTCTCCTTTGACATCCCTGCCATGACTTTACAGCTCCAGGGTAGCAGGAATTTGAGCATGCAGTGAAGCACAGAGGCGCTTTTCTCCGTCACTGAGGCCCCAGTTGCTCTTCCCTGTCTCTGAATAACAGACTTTGTAAGGCATTTAACATAACCTTACTAGAAGGTAGAGTCTGCACTGGGTAAGAATGGTGTGCACCCGAGACACCTATGTTCTCTTCAGTAGTGGCAGGAGGAGGGTCTAAGAGGGCTCTACCCACAAAGGGGCTGTTCAGAAGAGTTCTGACTTCCACGGAGTAGGGTAGGTTTAGCCAATGAGCAAAAGCAGCAGGCAGGATGAATGTATCATGATGACTTAATCACGTGATCAGGTTAGACCTGACCTCCGTCTGAGAAATCACTTTATAATTTTGTGTTTATTGTTTGGTGCTACAGTGTGATGTCAGGAGAAGGTCACAGAAGAATCGTGTGGCTTTGTTCTTTTCAGGAAATGAAATTCACGGCAGGACAGATAGGCAGCTGCTACATTGGTCTTGGCTGGGAAGAAAATAATATTTTATGCATCAAAAGAATATGAAATTTTATAACATGGGAGATAGAAAGTCATGTATTAAAAAATGTTTTTTAAACTGTCAACGATAAATACATTTGACCTTTCCTAGTTAACCCACCTGTGCTGAGGTCCAGCCTCTTTTCCTGGTACTCTGTAACATTGCTCTAGCTAGGCAACACTTTGTACCTGAAGTTTGCATTGTGAGTCTTACATAGACTGAAAGAGAGAGGCCATCTTTTCTTACCTTTTTGAAATCACAAACATCACCTTTTATTTATGTAAGTGCTACAGCAAGGCTCTCAGTTTATATGTCAATTATATCTCAATGAAATTCTTTTTCAAGTTTATTTATTCCATGAGTAAGAAGAAGAGATGAAAGACAAATACACAACATTCCTGACACAATATACCCTCCAGCTTCAGCCAGCCTAGGTCAGATCATGGGCACACAAGTGACCAGTGTACTTAGGGAAGTCTTCGGACTTGAACCAGCAACCTTCCCATGGCCTGCCTCACAGTGTCACATTTCACCACTATACCACCATTTGACAATAGAGCAAAAAGAGAGATTTTGGGGTTTTTGTTTGTTTGTTTGTTTGTTTGTTTTTAATAGACTCTTAGTGGGTCAGCCCATTAGCTATTGGTTAAGAAAACTAAATTCCACCCACATGGCCAATCACAATCCCAGCCCTGGCATCTTGAAAAGCACGCCAGATGGGGCCAGTAGATGGTGTAGCAGATATGTCACTGGACTCCCACATGACTGACTGTGGTTCGAGTCCCAGGCTCAGTGGCTTGAAAATTATACCAGGTGCCTGTGTGTGCAAGTCCAAGATCCTAAGGGAAGAAAGGATTGCAGTGTGGCCATCCCCCAGGGGACGATCTCTCTCTCTCTCTCTCTCTCTCTCTCTGAGCACACATGCCCTAAGGCAAAAAAAAATTTGTTTTTTAAATTGAAAAAGAAAAGCATACTAGGTACAAATGTGTGCATACCCAAAATTGGGACAGGATGCCAAAATGGAGAAGCATTGGCAGTGTGACCACACCTAATTGGGGTGGGCTTCTCCCTCCCCCGCCCCCCTCGTGTGTGTGTGTGTGTGTGTGTGTGTGTGTGTGTGTGTATGCCCAGTGAGTGTATATGCCCTCTGATGATAGAAAAAAGAGAGAAAGAAAGAAGGAAGAAAGGGAAGGGGAAAGACTCTGAAAGAAGCCACTGGGGCCATGGTGATGAAATTTCTGGGGTGCTAGACCCATACGGCACATCCCTGGGTTCCTGTCTGAGCTCTCCCTGTGCACATTGGGTGCCTGTGAGCCTGCCTAGCTGGGCCTGGGATGGACCATGGTGTGACAATTCTTTCAGAGTAATTTTTTCTCTCTTACTTTTTTCTTTTTTCTCTCTCACTCCCTCAGGAGAAATAAACATTTTTAAAAAGTAAAAAAAGTACTTTAGAACAGGGCTACTGAGGCCCATCTGCCCACCCAATCCCCAAGCTGGATATCGTGTGCAGTGGCAGAACGGTATAAGAGTGGGTGCCTTTGGCTATTCAGGAAACCACTTGAACAGGAAGAAAAGTGCTAGCATGAATGCAGCATTGTCATCCCATAATGAGTGACTCAAACCAGAGAGATCGTACAGGACCAGTTTTGGGGACTGTTATGAGGGACGATCCGGAAACAGGTTTCATTCAAGATTTAAGCATGAGAAGGGAAAAGCCAGGGAGATCAAGTCAGCTGCAAATACATTTGACTTGCTTTTTTTTTTTTTTTTTTGTTTTTGTTTTTGACAGTCTTGCTATGTCACAATTCTCCTGTCTCCATTTTGCAGGAAACTGTGACTGCAGATGTGCTTTTAGGGTGCATTGGGAATCAAACCCAGGCTGCCCATGTGGCCTCAGCCTGTGGAACAGCAGCATCATTACCAGTGCATGCTGCAGCTGGGCCCATGTTTAACACCTGATCAAGATAGAAGAGAGCAGCTTTGGTGCTTTTTTTCTTTTTAAAGAATTATTTTATTTAACTTTATTTTTTATTTTTTTAATTTTATTTATTCATTCCTTTATTTTAATTTGACCAGAGAGAGACACACACACAGAGAGAGAGAGAGGGAAAGTGAGAAAGCAAGGCACCAGGTCCAGGACTTGAACCATGGCCGGCCATGTGGGAATCCAGCACTTTTAGCCATCATGCCACCTGCCAGCCCCTCTTCGGTGCTTTTTTTAAATGTCTCTCAAGCAGCCTGGCTTCAGTTTCCAAGTTTTGAAACCTGAGAAGGAAAACAAAAAAAAAGTTAGAACAAATAAAAGAAAAAAAATGAAGATACTATTATTCAAATTTAGAGGAGCAGATTGCCTTAAACTTTAGAAAGAAAGCTTAAACCGCTCCTCCATTGTGTAGAGAGACAATAAACTTGAGAATGAGCACCCAAGGCATATTACCAACTGCCAATAAACTCACTCAGGTAAGTACTAGATATCAGTAAATTCCTTCCAATTAAAATTAAGTAAGTTTTAAAATAATAAACTAAAACATTGTCCTAAAAAAAGAAATTCCACAGCATAGACAGCAGTCAGAAAAATAGAGGGCTCTCAACCAGAACGAAGACTGTGTGTGAACCTGTGAGCGTGCATGACGTCACGTATGTGAGTGCATGGATGACGAGTGAGTTCAGGAGTGGTGTAGACAGTGAGAAGGGGAGTGGGAAACTCCTGAGCAGGCACTTCCAGCCACAGCAGTGAGAAGGAGGGGGACATTTCTTCCCTCTTCTCTCTCTCTACCCTTGTCTTCCACTCCTGCGTGTACTCTCAGCTAAGAGGTGCTGGGACAAGGCCCCTGGAAGGCAAGACAACCACCTGTGAAAGACGGCTTTAATGACCTCCTACTCCCCTCACTTGGGAGCTTATTACGATTTTCTTTGCAAGTCACTTTGCCAAAGAGCATTACTAAATGATTTCTTTCTGCAGCAACTCTTTGACAAAATGCTTGACTCTGTCTTATTAAGATAATGCACAGAGCTAGCCTAAGGCATGGTGATCAAGGCAGCTTGATCCCACATGGGTGACTTCACAATTGGAGTCCCAGACTCAGTGGCTTGGAAAACACACTAGCCACATGTGCGTGGGTGCTCAAAATCCAAAAAAAAGGGAGCAGAAGGGATTGTGGTATGACCATCCCCCATGGGGGGGAGGTGTTTTCTCACTCCCTCTGGCAAAGATTTTTAAAAATAAATAAATAAAAGATAATGGGTTATTCAAAACAGAAGAGTAAGGGACCCATGGCATAATTCAAGGATAATGAGTGTCATCCTTGTCATCCTCATTTACAAATGGTGAACTGCACTTCAGTTCCAGTTTCATGACTAATCCTGCTGGTATTAGACTTCAGGTTTTCCTGACAGCGTTTCTTACACTGTGTGGTCACCAAGGAGACGTGCCCAAGGCTTGTATCAGAGCGATGCCTACGTGTTGGTCGTGTAGACATTGAGCTCTCAAACCCGGGCCTCTTAGTCATTGCAGGGTAGAAGCAGGTTCCAATGAGGAGTTCTGCCTTATTATATTTAAATAGCAATACCAGTCAAATTTTAGTGGAAAAGGAATGAAATGACCTCTTCATTAAAGCAGGCTTCAGGCTCCTGCGCCTTGCAGCACTTCTCCACTGCAGCAGTGAAAGTCAGGAACAAAGACCGCAGCTCCTGATCTGCAAATCCAGGCTTCAGCTTCACAAGGTTAACAAGAAACCTGTGGCCCAAAGATGTCGAATACAATTAATTCATTATTTCTTTCTACAGCAACTCTTCTGCAAAATGCTTATTCCAGAATCACGTCTTGGGTCCTAAACTTGGAGGAGTGTAGAGTTGAACTATTCCACTTTTCTTTCTTTCTCTTTTCTTTCTCTCTTTCCTTCCTTCTTCCTTTTCTTTTCTTTTATTTTTTTAAGAGAGATTTTTGCTATAAGGAGCATGCACTTACCTGAGAGACAAAAAGAGACAGAGAGACAAAAAACAAAAAATCATCCCCCAGGGAAGATGGCCACACTGCAATTCTTCTCCTCCGTTATCCTCTCAGGATCTTGGACATGCACACATATGTGCCCAGCATGAGTTTGAAGCTGCTTATTCTGGGTCTTGAACTTCAGTCGGTCATGTGGGAGTCTAGCAACATAGCTGCTATGCCATCTGCTGGTCCCACTATTCCATTTTTGAAAGGATCTTCTGACATTTTTGTATTAAACTTATAGAATGGATTCCATAATAACACTCTTTAGAAGGTCATTTAGTCAGGGCCAAAAGGTGGCATAGTGGTTAAGCCAACCATGATTTGAGTCCTGGACCTAGCAGCTTGAAAATTATGCCACGCTTGTATGAAGCATGCCCAAAATCCTGAAAGAAGAATGAAGAAGAAGCGATTGCAGCATGGCCATCCTCCCTGGGGGATGATCTCTCTCTCCCTCTCGCTCTCACTCGCTCTCTCTCTCTCTCTCTTTCTCTTTCTCTCTCTGTCTCTCTGGCAAGCACACACATTCTATGGCAGACTTTTTTCTTAAAATAAAAAAAGAAGAAGATGAAGGTCATGTGATGACAGACACAGTGCTGTACAATGTGAACAAATGCTAAGTCTTTATCATTCACAATATTATAGAACACATGACTACATTTGATCTTTCTAGAAAATTAATGGACAAAACCACCTCCAAACCCTTATCATCAGTAGCTGAATGCTATCTCCATTTCATTTGACACAGACATTAATTACAACCAAAAAAAAAAAATCCTATTTCTTGTCATTTATAGTATCGTCCGATAGAATAAAGTAAAATTCCTGTCGCTTTGAGCCTCTCCTTTTTTCAAATAATAAACAAGATTTTTAGGGCAAACATCAATGCCATATTCTCAAGAAAATCCAATTCATTATGAACTTTCTTTGTTGCTTTGACTTACCTTTGTAAACCATAGTCTACTGGAAACTCCAAGACTTTCTCAAAGGAAAAACGTGGAGTTTTTTTATGGGGGGTGGGGGGGACTGTATAAACAACGGTACTATATATGCAGTAATGCTTTTTTTAATAGGAGAGATAGACAATTTGGCTAAAGAAACAGGATCGTGACACCAAAAACCCATATTTATTAGGATTAACCTTATTAAGTCATGATGTGTCTTCAAGCTAATGAAAAAAGAGGAATGGGAGAGAATGTTTGTACCTGTCTTTCTTCTTCTGAAGCTCCTCATTCGGAGCCTGACACAAGTCTGTGTGAAAGATAAATAAATCTCGAGAAGTGGGAGGAGGTACGTATGTTTTATCAGCTTCCAGGCTCTCAAAGCAGTGTCTTCTGAAGGCAGGGTTTGTGAGACAGCAGTGGTCCACAGCAGGGTTGATAGTTCGGTTTTTATTTATTCCACAAAACTCTCCAAGAACTAAATCTGCCTGTACCGATGAGAGTTGGAGCTCAGTCAGGATTTTTAAAGTCACAGTGTTTTGAAAAATTGTAGGGAGTGCCTTAAAGTAGACACGATCTTTGTGCTATCCCTGCAGGGCAAGCAAAAGCTCTAACAAATGCATCATCTACTGCTGAGCAGAACAGATAGAAGAAAGCTGAGCGTTCACCAGAGAAGGCCAAAAGAGACTTGTTTAGGTGCTCCATAGCTGCAGTCAGTAATAGAAAGCACACGGCTTTACCCTGCCCCCTATAAAAGAATGAGCACAGAATGACTCTAGGCCAAGACCATCTCCATCAGAGACACCAGACCTCCCAATCCCCACTTTTCTGTCTGTCCTTTCTCAATCCACAGCCTGCTTCCCTGGGGGCACCCCATCTCTTCACTCCCAGGCCAAGGCAAAAATATGATTAGGTGAATAGCTAGACTGTTCTAAGATCATTGTTAAACTTTTTCAGGAAAAAAGAATGCACTCATAACATGATACTATGTATAAAAAAAAAAAGTAGAAGTTGGAGTCCCAAATGGTATTACAACAAAAATTCAAGCCATAGCAATTTACATGCCTGTGGCTTAATTTCTTAGTAACATATCCAAACTTACTGTGAGCCGAGAGCTGCAAACAGCCCCTGAAGGGGCAACCAAGCACTGTTGTAGTATTTGAGTTTATTCCCCTCATGGGATGTCTGCCCCATACTCTCTAATCCAGCCCTAGGGAGATATACTCAAGCACATAATTCAGTTGGAGTCTGTAATTCTCTCCCTGAACTGTGCACCTTGGGACAAGAGGAAGAATTTGTAATATTACTCAAACTTTTAAGTGTCTTGTATCATTCTGAAACTATACTGTGATTCCTAAATCATTTGCCTCAACAAATCACTTCTAATACAAATAAGAAAGATAATTTGGAGACTTCCCTCACTCCCTCATACAAAAAAAAGACATTCTCATTTGCTTCTTAAAGATTTCACACAGTGAACCAAAAGGAAAACCTGACATCTTTGCTTGATGATGTTGAAACAATGAAGACAGAAGGCAGTTAATCACCATAAATCAGTAAGAGCAAATATCCCTGTATATTTGTAAAGAACAGTCAAGTCTGCTGAATGGTCAAGTCCCATGCTCACCAAATTATCAACACAGGCAAACTCTTCACTTTGTGTGCAGCAGGTAGTCAAAACTGTCACCATCTCCTTGCCAAGAAAGACCAGTTCCTCAGTGGAGAGCTGTGGGACTTTCTTGGTCATTCTGATCAGCAAGCTGAAAGAACATTTGTGCCTGTTAGATTCTGAACAGAAGAGTTCATTTTCCCTTAAATCGCTACTGAAGCCCAACCCTTCCAGGTTAGGGTCAACCAATATAAGTGCAATGTGAACTAGTTCTCTTAGAAAATGGTAAGGAAATGTCTCATCTTCTATTTCCAGCCTCCTACAGCTCTACAGAAGCTGCATAACTTCCTTTCTAATGTCAAGTGTTTGTTCAGAAGCACTTAGCTTTGCCCGCCCTGTTTTACCTTTGAGTATAGGAACTACTTTGCTAGTAAGGAAATTTGGCCTGAAATCCTTTGCATACTTAGTAAATATTTTAAAGGAATAATTTAACAGGCGCATGTTGAAAAAGGATAATCTGAGATAAAGAAAATGAAGACTTTCAATGGACTGAGTGAATTCTTAGCCAGATTTCAGAAGTAGTGAAATCATATTTTTTGTTTTGTTTTGAAGATGTTTAGTTTCAACAAATACTACATGAGCAGGATCATTGATTAAAGAAACATCAGTAAACTGCAGTAAAAGAATAAATATGAAAGTGTTAAGCAAACCTGGAGTTATTTCCATTAACTCAATTAAGATGGACCAAAGTCCGATGGACACACGACTTCTTCCCCAGGAAACTCTCACATCCAGACCTTGGTTCCGTTCCACTACCGTGTGAGGCGGAATCCGGGAGTTCTGGTTTAGGAGTGAGAAAGTCAAGTCCAAACAGACACTTAAGCATTAGAAAAATCTCCTTGTCCAGAACCTTGGGTTTCCTGCTGTAAAAAAAAAAATAAAAAAAAAAAAAACTAAAGTGCCTCTCAATGTGCATACTTGCATACTTGACTTTCGAGGGGCTTTTTTATTCTTTCCCAGAGTTTAAGAATTGGACATAACTGATAGACTGAGCTAATTTTTTGACACTTGGAAGGATTCTGTATTTATCCTGGTCACACAGGTTAGTGTGCTTGTGCAAACATACTGGTATTTCAAGTCTTCCTTTCCCAAATTCTGGAAAGAATCACATTCTTGTTTTACTATCTTGAGGCTTTTCTCAGTTGTCTCATTGAATTTTTCTTCCTGAAAATAAGAACAATAATGGTTACAAATATTTTATCTAAAATGTAATCATAAGCTTTAGGTCAATTTGCCAAATACCTTTCTTTAATCTACAGTATTTTAAAATTTTTATTATTACACATTACTCACTAAATCATGGCCATTTTTATTTTTTGAAGATGTTTCTGCTATAGGGCGCATGCGCTCACCAGAATGACAGAGAGAGAGAGCAAGAAATCACCCCATCCCCCGCCACAATCCCTTCTCCTCCATTCTCGTCTTGGGATCTTGGGCACGCACTCACGCATACACAACCGGCATAAATCTAAGCCACCAAGTCAGGGACTCAAACTGCAGTTGACTATATGGGAGTCCAGCGACATAGCCATTATGCCAACTGCTGGTCCCATATCATGGCCATTCTTATATGAGTGTACAAGATTTTGATTTTTTACATTATAGATACAGGTTTTTTAATAAATCTTAAAATTCCACATTTTTTCATCATGACCTTTTTTAGAGTTTTCCAATTTAAAAAATTATAATTTAGATTTTATGTTGATAATAGTCACATTCAATTCTCACTTTGAAGTGGCTATAACAGTTGATTCCTCCTTTTTTTTTAGTTTCTAGAGGGTGTTTGCACTCACTAGAGAGAGACAGACAGACAGAGAGAAAGCACCTCCCCAGGGAATGTGGTCGCGTTGGAGTCCTTTCTCCTCCATTTCTCTATCCTGTCAGGGTCTTGGGCATGCACACTCATGCACCCAGCTTGTTTTTCAAGCAATTGGGGTCAGAATTTGAACCATGGTTGGCCATGTGTGATCTGGCTCCCTTAAGCACCAGGTTGTAGGACCAGACCACTGCCTCCATTTTTAAGTAAATTGACCTTGTGAAGTTACATGGCTTGTCTAGAATAACCCAGCTAGTAAGAATTGCTACAGGATATTTTAAATCATTTTTACCTTTCATATATATCTTTGAAAATTAGATTTGAAACCTAAAACCTCCAACAGTTGTCTTTAAATATTTGATGAACTCTCTCTCATCTGGCATAGAATTGAACATCTGCTAAGTAGCTATCAGAACAAGAACTATACACTAGTGAATGAAGCTCTGGCACAAACTGTGTCTCCATGTAAAAAGAAAATTTCCCAAGATTACAGTTCATTTCAAGATTGGGACCATTTGGGACCAGCAGTTAGCATAATGGCTGTGTCGCTGGACTCCCATGTAGTCGACCACGGTTCGAGTCCCGAACCCAGTGGCTTAAACTCACGCCGCACGCGTGTGCGTGCATGCCCAGGATCCCGAGAGGAGAATGGAGGAGAAGGGATTGCGGTGTGGCCATGCCCCCTGGGGGGTGATTTCTCGCTTTCTGTCTCTCTGTCTCTGCCTTTCTGGCGAGTGCACATGCCCTATAACAAAAAAAGTCTCCAAAAAAAGAAAAAGAAAAAAAAAGATCGGGACCATTTTGAATCGTTAGAGACAGTGACAGAACAGAAATGAAACTCAAGTCTTCGTACTTCATTGTTCTAATCTGAGTGGGTATAAACTGGTTTTTATGGCAAGCAGAAGAAAAAATTTAAACAAAGCAAATATGGTGCATATTGGGACCAGCAGATGGCATAATGGTTACATCACTGGACTCCCATAGTCAACCGTGGTTTGAGTCCTGGACTCAGCGGCTTAAAACTCACACCATGTGTGTGTGTGTGTGTGTGTGTGTGTGTGTGTGTGTGTGTGACCAAAATCCTGAGAGGAAAATAGAGAAGAAGGGATTGCAGCATGGCCATTCCCTCTAGTGGGGGATGATTTCTTGATTTCTGTCTCTCTGTCTTTCTGTCTTTCCAGCAAGAACACGTGCCCTATATCAAAAATCTCTCTCTCAAAAAAAAAAAGGTGCATTATCGAAAGAAAGAAAAATAAATCCAAAATATCAAATAATGAATGTCTATAATGTATCTGAGATGCATATGAGTGGATATAGAAAGCACATTGCTTTCAACAGGATAGTAATGGCCATGAGCAAATTGTTCATGAAAATTTATAACTGTAATAGCTAAAAGCACATGGAAAAACTTAATGTCATTAAAATCAAATACATTTTTGCTTGAGACAGAGCCACTGCTTTTTCACATACAAATCTAGCAAGGTCGACTTTCATGGCAGTGTTGTTAAAGGGAGGTTGTAGTAACCTTCTCAGGCACTGCTGTGGGACTACACACTGGCAAAAACTTTCTAGAAAGTAATTTGTCAATTTGTGTTAAATGTTGTTTAAAAGTTTACTCATTTTGACCCAATAATTTTCTTTTGAATAATCCTGAAAAAATAGCCATTATATAGTAATAAAGCACAATGAGATACTCACTTCAGAGTCACCTATGAAATTAAAATCAACCTAATTAAACATCCTAAATGTCCAACACATGGTAAGAGAAAGTTAAGTAAATTGTTTTACATCATTATGATGGGAATACCATGATTTAAATGAAATATATTTTGAAGTCTTTTTTTTTTTTTTTGAGAGGTTTTTGCTATAGGGTGCATGCCCTGGCCAGAAAGACAGAGAGAGACAGAGAGACAAAAAGCAAGAAATTACCCCCCCCCAGGGGGGATGGCCACACCACAATCCCTTCTCCATTCTCCTCTCGGGATTTTGGGCACACACAGGTACACGTGCCTGGCATGACTTTAAGCCACCAGGTCCAGGACTCGAACCGTGGTCGGCTACATGGGAGTCCAGCAACATAGCCATTACACTAACTGCTGGTCCCTGAAGTCTGTTTATTGACATGAGAAATTTTCTTTCTTTCTTTTTTTTATAATTTGCTATAGGGTGTATATGCTAACCAGAGAGAGAGAGACCCACACCCGGGCTGGAGGGGGGAGTAAGAAATAAGAAATCAACCCCCAAGGGGTTGACCTTGTAGCAAACTGTTTTCCTCCATTCTTCTCTTGGGATGGGGTTTTGGACATGTACACACACATGCCCAGGGTGTTTTTCAAGCTGCCAGGTCCAGGATTTGAACCACAATAGTTGGCCATGTAGGATTCAACTGTCTTGACCATTGCCCCACCTGGCTGACCCAAGATAAAAAGTTTTCTATACTAGAAACGGAAGAAGTCAAGAAACAGATTCTCCTTAAAACAGCTGAAGGGAACACAGCCCTTTAGACACCTTGATTTCAGTCTCCCAAGATTTCAAACTTCTGTTCTAAGAGAGAAAAAATGTCTGCTGTTTTAAGCCACTAAAAATGCAGCCAAAATAGGAAACCAATACAGCACCATTTATAACAAACAAATCAAAAAGTTCTCCATGGTCCCAAATAAAAAAATCAGGTTTTTTTCTAAGACAATATTAATCCAATCTTATTTTTAAAAGCACACACACGGGAGTCATTTGTGGCATGGTGGGTAAGGCAGTGGGATCCCACAAGGCTGATGGCACAGTTAAAACTTGGACTCACAGGCTTGAGAAACACACCCAAAAAAATGAGGACAAGGGATTGCAGCATGACAGTTCCCCATGGTGGTGGTGGGGGTTCTTTTTTTATTCTCTCTCTCTGGCAGGTGCATGCACCCTGTGGCAAAACACACACACATGCACATATGAGCAGAAAAGTTGAGCATGTTAATTATTGTTAACCCTTGGTAACACAATTAGAAAGTTTTTTTTTTTTTCCTTCGTTAACTTTTGGCATTTTTCTAATGATCTACAATAACCATTTGCTACTTTTACAATAAGATAGCCTAATATAAGTCAATAAAATAAACTCTATCAACAGAAATGTAAAGGTGAAATGTTTAATAAGAAGAGAGAATCGACGCACTAGATTTGTAGGTGAAAACATAATGCATAAACCCAGTTAATAATGCCAGTCTTGGGACCAGCAGTTGGTGTAATGGCTATGTCGCGGACTCCCATGTAGTCCACCGCGGTTCACGTTCTGGACCCGGTGGCTTAAAACTCATGCCAGGCACATGTGCGTGCGTGCCCAAGATCCCGAGAGGAGAACAGAGGAGAAGGGATTGCGGCGTGGCCATTCCCCCGAAGGGTGATTTCTCACTTTCTGTCTCTCTGTCTCTCTCTCTGGCGAGCGCATGCGCCCTATAGCAAAAACCTCTCAAAAAAAAAAATGTAAAAATAAGAAAAGAAAAAAAAAGAAAAGAAAGAAAGTAGACTCAACGTTGCCAGTTCCATTTTCTACCCCTAGACTGGAGTAACACTTTGATATCAATTTTTAAGTGTTTTGTTATTGTTCCTCTTTTTTAATTCTCTGAACCTACTGCCATGGGACCTACCGCGTGGCTGTAACAATCCTGAGGATTTTCTGTGTTGCAACAATTGCCCAGGAGATCCTCGTACACTTGAGAAATTCTTAAAATCTCTGGTATAGACAGATCCTGATGTCTCCTTGAGTATTCATAAGTAAACCTGCCATGTGTACGATCGTTTGTGTATTAGAACTTTGAGAAAGAGCAAAACACCAAGTCTCACTATCTTTTAACCTAGTCAGACCTTCTAGTACTTGTCTGGTTTCAAAAACTAAGTTCCTCCTCTGCTTTGGGTAAGGAGTGATGGAAGAATATTATTTTGACAGTACAAGATAATTTTACAAAAGTTCTCTTCTATGTTATGTTTTATACTGACTTTTTTTTAAACTTGGAGGATAGCATTATTGGAGTTAATTAATGGAATGATTCAATCCTCAAAGCCTTAGAAATACCATACAGTGGGGACCAGCAGCTGGTCGACCATGATTGGAGTCCCAGACATGGCAGCTTAAACTCACACCAGGCTCATGTGCATGCGTGGCCAAAATTCTGAGAGGAGGATAGAGGAGAAGCGATAGTACCATGACCATTCCCCCTGGGACATCATTTCTCACTTTCTATCTCTCCAGCAAGCACATGCACCCTATAGCAAAAATCTCTCCAAAGGAGAAAAAAAGGAAGTAGAAGGAGAAGGAGGAGGAGGAGGAAGAGGAGAAGGAGAAGAAGAAGAAGAAGGTGGCCATCAGTACTTTAGAAAATACATTAGTATCATTCTGCTAGAAAATACATTCAGACTTCCAACTCTGGACTGTGGGAATATGGCTTTGCCCTCACTCCTCATGATACAGGGGGCTCTTAGAGAGGGGGAGCAGCCTTTGCCCACTGCTTCACCCAGTCACTTGTGAAATATGGAATAACTCGCTCTTCAGCTCTAAACCATTGGCAGTGGTTTCCATGGCCTCGGTCAGAGTCTCTAAGAGGACAGGTGGATATAATTTGGAGAAAAGCGAGAAAGGGAGAAGAACAAGGCTAACACTAAGTGTTTAGGGGTGTGAAGCACTAGATCAAGCTTTGGCCATAAGAATCAGTATCTCAATATCTAAGCCATGGACATCTTCCCAGCAGGAAATACCCCACACCTAACAACACATCCCCATAACATCGCAAACAAAAACCCCTGGAAGCCAATTTGACACAGAGGTCCACTAAGGTCTTGCAGCAAATATTCACATCCACAAGGCTGCACCTTAAAACTGTTCTGACCCAGCACGCCCATTGTCACCCTATCCTTTCCCCCTGCTCTTCGAACACTGTCATAATAGTGTTAATAATGCAGATAATGATAAAAATTGCTCTCATTTATCCAGCATGGGTGCCAGGTACAATCTATCATTTGGGTTAATACAATATAATTTGATTTAACATCCACAACTCATGCAGAGCAATAGAACACAGTGGTTATAAAAAAAGGAGTCTGGAGCCAGACTGTTCGTCTCGGCTAGCGGCACTGCGTAGTACCTGTGTGACTTCGGGCCAAACTACTTAACCTCTCTGTGCCGATTTTATCACCCATGAAATAAAGACAAAAGATTACTACCGTCAGAGTCATTAGTAGATGACAAGTCCCTAACACTTAGTAAAATTTCAAAAAACAATCAGCTGTTATTATATCCCGTATCTTCAACTCACACCTCCTTCCAGAGCTCCAGCTCCATATAAAAATTGTTACTTGATTGTCACGATTAGTTGCTTATTAGCACCTCGAAGTCAATGAGCTCAGACTAAACGTTTTCTCTTTCCCACAACACCTGCTTCTCCATGCATATCTCTCATCTCATTAAATGAGAAAAATGCCAACCAGTCACCTAACCCCAAACTGGGATTCATTCCAGGTAAAGTTCCTCAATGTAAAAGTGATTTTGTCCTTGCTGTTGTTCAGTACAAGCCCAACAGTGGTATCCGTTACTCACTACCATGGTGTCTTACTGCAGATACCCTACTCACAGCCATAAATACAAGCACTTTTTTTTTTTTACTTCTATCCATCCTCTACCATCAGTCCAGATGACCAGAATGTTCTCCAGTGCCACCTTCCTAAGCCACGTCCTCAGATATACTTAATCCCCTCTTCCTGTGTCTTTCACATTACCTGGCACACAACACTGTCAGAACTAAAAGAACAGTTTTTGCACTTCCTGCTTTGACAATGTGTCCTCTTCTCACATCACATTCCCTATGTATGAGCCCAGCAAAATCCCTGGATCCTATTTCATCACTAATGAACTTTGAATATTCCTACATGAATGTTATAGATGATGAAATAAAGCACAGAATGGTTAGCTTGTCTGAGTGACTCAATCCGGACTCAGTTCTAGTCCCTATGGCTACAAGTTCACTCGTCTTCTCCTTAACGGCTATGGGGTGGCATGGCTTCGCAATAAGCCTGCTACAACCCTCGGACCAGATCTCCTGGCGTCAAATACTACTCTGGGAGCCAGCAGGTGGCGCCCTATGGCAGAAAAAAAAAATTATAAAAACCAAAACCAAAAAACCCTACTCTGTCTTTTTTTTAGCTGTGAATCTTTTTTTTTTGGGGGGGGGGGATTTTGGCCATAGGGCGTATGCACTCGCCAGACAGACAGAGACAGACAGAGAGACAGAGACAGAAAGCAAGAAATCCCCCCCCAGGGGGGATGGCCATGCCGCAATCCCTTCTCCTCCATTCTCCTCTCCAGATCCTGGGCACACACACACACGTGCCTGGCGTGAGTTTTAAGTCACTGGGTCCAGGACGCGAACCGCGGTCGACTACATGGGAGTCCAGCGACATAGCCATTACGCTAACTGCTGGTCCCATTAGCTGTGAATCTTGAACAAGTCACTTAACTTCATTGTACCTCAGCTTACTCATTCGGAAAAATTGGGAGAAATTGTACTTATTTTACATAATTGTTGTGAAAGTTTAAAACACAAAATCTGTTAAAGCCCGCTGCTTCAAACCTACCAAGTATTCCATAAATGTTAGCCATCACCATAATAACAGTTATATTTTCTTAAAATGATGTGAAAACATTTGTTAGATTGTTAGAGTCTAGAGCCATGATTTTTAACAATTATATGATTCACAGTGAATTAAATGGTCCCATCTCCTTCCACCCAAATTAGCCAACATGGGTCAAATATGATGTTTCTTTTTGCCTCATACATTTCAACAAAAATTATTTACTCAGCAAAGAAGTTGTCTGGGTTAATATCTCGTTCTTGACACGCATTTTTGCTGTCAGTAAATTTTGGTTCTCTTGCAGATAGATCCTTCGGTTTGTCATCTCTGTTCAACCTAAATATGCACTCGGCACGTTCTAGCATTTTCTTTCCACAGCAGTCTTTGATTTTGGTGGAGATGGAGTCTTGTTTTGAACAGATATGGTTCATAACCTTGGCCTGTACCAAATAAGAATGCACAATTACTTTGGTTCCAAATTTTTTAACATTATTTACTTATTTGTTTATTTTATTTGACCAGAGAGGGATAGAATGAGAAGAAGAGAGAGATGGAAAGTGAAAAAGCAAGCCACCAGGTCTGGAACTTGAACCACCATCGGCCATGTGGTAGTCCAGTGCCCTCAACCACCACACCACCTGCCAGCCCCCATAGTTTCAACATTTCTTAAGGGTGGATTTTCCTTTATCATGGAATAGTTGTGCACAAAACTAATCATTAGCATAATATCTAGAATCATTTCATAAGCTAATTTGATAAATGATATTCATTTAAATTTCATACTTACTTAATATACATGAAGTTTCACATTCATGCCAGCTTTATTCCTCAGGATTTAAGATGCAATAGTTATGAAAAATAGGCTCCCTCATAAATTCACATTACTTAAGCATTATTCTTTTAAATATGTTGTCCCTACTCCATTGATATACTAGCATCTTATATTCTAGATGTTGTTAATTTTCCATAATAGTACACCTGCACTATCAATGGTGACCACATGTCATTGTAATGGCTATAATCCTGTCTCTTCTCATGGCCTGAAACTACATTGCCAGGCGCACAGCAAATGCTCAATAAATATTTGGAACGTGAATGAAAGAATGGAAAGCAAATGGACCACTACAGCAACTGCCACATGAAGACTTCTCAAATATAAGAAGCTATTTCACTCATGGGATTATTTTCCTATGGGTATTAGTCATCTAAGGTCATTTAATTTATCGAATGATGTAGGAATAAAAAGCCCTAGTCTGTTCCCTATCTCTACCCTTCACCCCAGTTCTGATCTTTGCACAAAGTTTGGGAGTTAGAAGGAAGGCAAGGTAATTATTTACATATTATATGCATAAATTATTTTTTAGAAAGATTTTGGCTACATGGGACCAGCAGTTAGCATAATGGCTATGTCCCTGGACTCCCATGTAGTCGATCGTGGTTCGAGTCCCGGACCCAGTGGCTTAAGCTCAAGCCAGGCACATGTGCGTGCACGCCCAAGATCCCGAGAGGAGAATGGAGGAGAAGGGATTGCGGCATGGCCATCCCCCACCCCCGGGGGTTGATTTCCCGCTTTCTGTCTCTCTGTCTCTCTCCATCTTTCTGGTGAGTGCACACACCCTATAGCAAAAATCTCTCAAAAAAAAAAAAAAAAGAAAAAGAAAGAAAGAAAGATTTTGGCTACAGTGTGCATGCACTCACTGAAGAGACAGAGAGAGAAAGTGAGAAGTCACCCCCCACAGTGGGGATGGCCACATCACAATCCCTTATCCTCCATTCTCTCTCAGGATTTTGGGCACTCATACACACACATCCAGCATGTTTCAAGCCACCATATCTGAGACTCAAAGTACAGTTGGCCATGTGGGAGCTCAACGCCTTAACCATTATGCCACCTGTAGGCCCTATATGCAATATCTTTAAAAGCTCATCTCGCTCCTGGTCCCAGCTCCAGACTCTCCAGAATGAGGCTCCACGTTCTTCCTATTGTCTATATCAGCTTCAATTGAGCGGTGTTGAGTTCCGTCAACACATCAGGCAATTTCAGGCCTTCCTGCTGTGCTCTAGCTGTTCCCACCACCTGGAATCTTCAGGTGAACATTAAAGATGAAGATGAGAATGAAGCTCGGGACTGATGTGAAAAATGAAATGGGAACTGGTATCACGCTTCCGACAAAGCACATAGGATCAAAGCAGGAAGTCTGCTTTTACTTGGTTTTAGATGCTATTTACCGAATCACGAATGCACTGCACAGCATCTCCTTCACAGCATCCGTCATACATGGAAGAGATCTCTTCTATGAGAGAGAGCAATTCTTTAAATTCAACCTTGGGGAACTTTTGACTGAATACAGCGACATTTCTGGAAAGAGAATAGAGAAGCCACTAAAATAATTCAAACAGCAAGTAAAACAAGATGCAATTCTTTGTTAATGCAATGTGAATACTGCCAAAGGCATTGGTATTCTTAGAGTTTCACAGATGTCTTTATCAAATAGCAATGATATGTTGTAACTCCTAGGTGTTTATTTTGGGCTCCCCAGAGTCCTAGATCTGATACGAAAATAACTAAGAGGTTCTTCCCTAATTATTATAGTAAGATGCTTGGGTATGACTCTGTTTCCTATTGCAAGATCATGGCAGGCATAAGTAATCCATCACAGAACTTTCTCCTGCTGATCTGTTTGAAATCTCAGCTTTTTTTCTCAAGACATATTGAGAAAAAGGATTACCCTACCTTTGGTTAGGGTAAACATGAGAGATAAAATTTATCCTTGCAAGGTTTTCTCCTAGTCATCAAGGTCAAATTACATGTCCAAAGTATCTGGAAGGTCTTAAAACCCTGGTTGGGAGCTCCCAGACCAGTTCGAATTTCCAAGTAACCAAAATATATCTTTTTTTTAATTAGGTGTTTAATTGTATTTATTTATTTTTTGTTTTGTTTTTGTTTTTATTATTTGACCAGATACAGACAAAGAGAAAGCAAGTCACCAGGGCTGGGACTCAAACTATGGTCAGTCATGTGGGAGTCCAACATCTTAACCACTACACCACCTGCTGGCCCCACAACATATATCTTAAAAGTAGTCCCCTTTTCTTTTTGGGCCTCAATCTCCCCCTCCTAAGTCTTCTTTTATTCTGATTTAATGTCCTGTTTCTGATCCACCTCATAACCCATGAGAAACTAAGAAGAATATAAATACGAAACCATCTATCGTTTAATAAAACCAAGTCACAGACAAGAAAATACAAGTAGAGACAAGATACATAATATAAATCTCACATAGACTTTAAGATTTTGGGTCCAAACTTCATATATGCTCCACAGAGAGTTTTTTGATAAGAGGAAGATGCTTTTAGATATCGTGTGATAGGAGCTGCCTAAAGAACAAAAAGAAGATTTTGTTGAAACAATAGCAAATCTCACTATGCTTTTTTTATAATAATGTTTATTAGGATTTCCGATTTACATATAGTAGCTGTACATCTCTGTGGGCTACTGTGTTGTTTTTCAAAGCATGTATACAATACGTAATAGTCAAATCAAAGAAATAAACATATCCACCATTTCTAGCATTTACCATTACTTTTCATTGTGCACATTCAAATTTTGCACTACTGGTTATTTAGAGAGATATTATATTAAATTGTCATTAACTTTCTTCTTTTTATTTATTTATTTGGTAAAGGTTTTTGCCTTAGGGTGCATGTACTTGCCAGAAAGAAAGAAAAATAGAGACAGTGAGAAGGAAAGTGAAAAATCACCCCCCCGGGGGGGATGGCCATACCAGAGTCCCTTCTCCATTCTCCTCCTTGGATCTTGGGCACACATGCACACACACCACACCCGGTGTGAGTTTCAAGTCACTGGTCTGGGACTCGAACCTCAATCCACCATGTGAGAGTTCAGCAATGTAACCGCTATGCCATCTTGGCCCCATCACTAACATTCTTTACTGTGCTACAATATCCCACATTAACCCACCCCACACTTGCTCCTTATTTCCTTATTTTTTTAACTACATGCCAATCAAACTATTGCAGAGCTTATTCAGAGACAGAAAATCTTTGGCCTTTTGGTAAATTTATGTATCGAAAGAAAAAGGTATTTGTGGCACATTATAAAGGAGTGCCAGTCTTCTTGATGACTCGCTCGCCTGTTGGAGGGGATGTGGTGGAGGCAGTAGTCTGTGAGCTTGGCCATCTGCTAGGATTAAACCGTTTTAAGGGTAGTCACAAAAGGGCTTATTACTGGTAGAAGATGAAATGTCATCTTTCACCCTCAATATTCACTCACTACTAGTTCTTCCAATTTACAAAGAAACTAAAGCCAGAAGAAAAACCCTGGAAATGGGTGACTACTTCCAAAGGTTTCAGACAAAAAGGATATTTATGGGCCAGCCAGTGTCATGGTAGTAAAGCTGCTGGATCCCACGTAGTCAACTCAATAGTTTGAGTCCTGGGCCCAGCAGCCTGAAAAACACCCTGAGTGTGTGTGTGTGTGTGTGTGTGTGTGTGTGTGTATGTGTGTGTGTCCAAAATCATGAAAAGAAGGACAAATGGTGAAGAAGGGATTGCAGCACGACCATGCCCCTGGAGAGGTGCCTCCTCGATATATCTCTCTCTCTTTCTCTCTCTCTCTCTCTCCCCCCCCCCGCTTTCTCATGAGCACACATACCCTCTGGCAAATTTAAAAGAGCAAGAGAGAATATTTCTATCTGCAGCACACTAAAAGTGGGAAATCAGTGAATATAGTAAAAGAACATATTAATAAATGGCACATTGGCCGTAAGTTAATCTTAAGTGGGGACTGAATCTGTGTGTTGGCTGAATTCTTTGGCCTTTGAATGAACGGAAGCTATACTCACCTTCGCTCGAAAGCAGGTGGCTTTGTCTTGCTCTTCGCAACATGCTTTCGCCACCTCCTCAAAATTGGCAGCCACTGTTAAAAGCGTAGGGGCAAAGACAAAGGGGTTTCTTCTGGCAACTTCGTACACATAGCTATAAAAAAATGAAAGAATTTTTTAAAAAGGAGAGAAGAAGGGAAAGGAAGAAATGGGAATGGAATGATTGGTGGACAAGGGCAGGGAGGGGAAAAGGAAGGGAAAGAAAAGATCAGAAGAGACTAGAGTGGGTTGTAAAACTGGAGGTAAGAGGAAATGTTTCCCGTTATAGAAAACTTCAATGTAAGGCAGCGTTATCCCAATAAGAGTCCTTTAACGTCCTTTCCGCAAAATTGCTAACTGCAGAGTAAGAGTGAGGATGGCAGTTCGCAGCCGGAACGCTGAGCCACGGCTGTTCTCCTCTCCCCATGCCGCAGGGTGGTCAGCAGTATTCTCCTCCATTTTGAAGGACTGTATCTGAGATGCAGGAATCATATTTACTTTCATTCAAAGAAACTTCTGATTTAGGTTTCAATGAACACACCAGCCTTCCAGAAAAGTCTACAGTTACTGCACTATCGAAAGCAAATTTTGTTTTTTGTTTTGTTTTGTTTTGGCTAAACGCCTAGTAATTTAATATCTGCCTGAATAAAAGATACAACTTCTCATTTCCTCCACTATGCTACAAGCAACCTAGCACCAAGCACATCCCTCTGCTGTAGGACTTATTACATTAGGACATAGGTGCCACTGGTTCAGACCGATAGCATTGTGGGTCAGTGCTGTGCACAGGGAGACAGATATCATGTGGACAACCGCGGTTTGAGTCCTAGCTCCCATGGCTTAAAAATCACACCAAGGGGACCAGCAGTTAGCATAATGGCTATGTCGCTGGACTCCCACGTAGTCGACCGCAGTTCGAGTCCCAAACCCAGTGGCGTAAACTCACACCGGGCGCATGTGCGTGTGTGCCCAAGATCTGAGAGGAGAATGGAGGAGAAGGGATTGCGACATGGCCATCCCTCCTGGGGGGTGATTTCTCGCTTTCTATCTCTGTCTCTCTCTGTCTGTCTGGCAAGCACACACGCCCTATAGCAAAAACCTCTCCGAAAAAAAGGAAAAAAAAAAATTACACCAAGAACCTGTATGTGTAGATGTGTGCGTGTGGCCAAAATCCTGACAAAATGAAGAGATGGAGGAAAAACTATTGTGTAATGGCTGTGCCCTACTGGGGAATGATCTCTGTCTTTTTCTCTCTCCTCTCGTGCACACACTCTCTGGCGATTAAAAAACGTTTTTTAAAAGAGGAAAAGGACATACTCGTCTTTAATGTAAGAGTCCTGGTAGTAAGGCCTATACCTTATTTATATCGCTGCGTTTAATCCATACTAAGCGCAGACTCTAGAACACAATACATGCTGAGTGAATTAATGAATCAATCAATGAACCCAGCCATGCTCCTTTGAGACAGGTATTGAATTTAGCAGAAGACTAATTCTTCAATGATATTATTTTCCCAGTAAAAATAAACTTACCTATGTAGATAAGGTTTTCTGACATTTTGATAAGCCTGACATTTCTCTTCAGGTTCAAGAGTCGGGAAAGGAGACTGAAATTCTCCGTCACCTTTCTTGTTATAGAAGAAACAGAGTCGTCTCTCAAAGTCCACCTTATTGCAGCAGTGTGAAAAATTGTATTTTTGTGGCAGCCCCTCCATAGAGCATGTTTTTTCCTGAAAAATCTCATTCTGGGTAACAAGAAGAAGGATGATGTTCAGTCATGATAAAGCTTCCCTACCTTCCAAGGAGACATAATGGACTCACTAAATGATCATTGTTCTCTTTTGGAAAAGAGATGGTGATTTCACCACTGTGACCAGCAGAGCTTCTCTGCCCACACCGGGGATGGCCATTCCATACTCAGGAACATTTCCCTATCCATATCACGAGATTCCTTGCCTTTGTATTCTTTCTTTGCTGCCTACACTTTCTTCCTTCATGACTTTATTCATCTTGCAAGGTAACAAGGAGAATGCATTGGCTCTGTGTTGAGTAGTTTTCTAGGGATGCAGATGGTGACTTTACTGGGAGGAAACCCATAAAGAGAGTGTGACGATAGAGTGCATGTGGAGAAATGCAGCTACAAAGGGTACCCCTGGGCTCCCTGGGTGTTCCGGGCTATTGGCTGTCTCCTCTGTCTGTACAAACATGGCATATTGTGAGCAGAGGCCTGTCTACATACTTCAGAGACATAGCAAGCCCTCTTGTGCATCACAACACAGAATTGCATGTCTTCTGATGAAAGTACCTTATCCTGGGGGCCACCAGATGGTGTGGTAGTTAAGGTGCTGGACTCCCACATGGCTGACTATGGTCCTGGACCTGGCAGCTTGCTTTCTCACTTTCCCTTTCCCTTTCTCTCTATCTTCTTCTCTCTGGTCAAATTAAAAAATAATAATAAATAAAATAGAAGTAAATCATCATTTTTTTAAATAAAAAGTACCTTATCCTAAATACGGAAGGGAGGCAAAACAAAGATGACGTGCATAGAGCCCCTTTCTGATCATATTTTTCAAGCCAAGCTCTTTTGGTATTTCCAAATGGTCTTGTGTGTTAAAGAAAGGGAGGCAATTTACTTACAGCTGATTTTGAACACTCCGGAAGTGTCCTGTCAGCCACACATTTATCTCTGTATTCCACCATGTTGTTTATCATAACTTGGAGTTCTTCAAAGGCTACTTCCTGAATGTATTGCGCAAATACGATAGTGGTGCTGCAACAGTCCATGTGGACACACAGTAAGCATCTGCAGTGTTATTATTTATGCTCAACAGACGCAGGAACATCCACTTCTGAGTCGCCTCAGGAAATTACCCAAGCACCAAGGCTATATACATTTTACAACATCTTGATGATTCAATGGCCACACCTAAATTTTATAATTAATGGTGTAGCTATTTCTCTATTTAATTACATTACTTTTGAGAATCACTGATAGTTTTGGAATGTATCAGATAAGATTACAATAATGGTTATGTTGCTGGACTCCCACATAGTCGACTGTAGTTCAAGTCCCAGACCCGGTGGCTTAAAACTCACGCCTCATGTGTGTGTGCTTGCCTAAGATCCTGAGGGGAGAATGAAGGAGAAGAAATTGTATTGTAGCCATCCCCCTGGGGGGGGGTGATTTTTCACTTCCTGTCTCTCTGTCTCTCCAGTGAGTGCACACATCCAATAACAAAAATCTATAAAAAAAAAATTACAATAATCATCATCATTCAAGGAAATTCAGCACAACTCACATGTATTCAACGTTCTCTTCTATAAATTTCTGAACGACACTGAAGTCATCTGAAAAGCAAAGATATTTAGGATATTACTTACCCTATTTTTTAATATTTTTCAATAAGTCTTAATATTTATTGACATCTGGGACCAGCAGTTAGCATAATGGCTATGTCGCTGGACTCCCATGTAGTCAACCATGGTTTGAGTCCCGGACCCAGTGGCTTAAACTCATGCTGGGCGCGTGTGCGTGCGTGCCCAAGATCCCAAGAGGAGAATGGAGGAGAAAGGAATGAGGTGTGGCCATCTCCCTTGGGGAGTGATTTCTCACTTTCTGTCTCTCTGTCTCTCTCTGTCTGTCTGGCAAATGCACGAGTCCTATAGCAAAAAAAAAACTCTCAAAAAAAAGAATATTTATTGACATTTATGTGTACAAAGTACAAAGCATAAAATAGAACACTGATAATAGAAAATAACTTGGCATGTTTAACAAGAAAGATAGAAGTCGTATGAACCAAATATGAGATCTTAACTACACCTGACTCTGGGCTCAAGACATTTTTATTAAGTTGAATTGATTTGAATTCATTTCAAACTGATCAAACTTTGGATATGTCATTGATGATTCTCTGGCAATAATTGTCAAATATAAGCACCATTTTTCTGCTAAATGTCTATCATTTATGACTAAAGAAATAATGTAATGATTGCAAGGTGTTCATGACAGGGTTTGATGAGAAATATCATAGGATGCTAAGGTCCCTACAGTTGCTAGTGCTAGTGGACACAGATGATCTCCAGACTCACCTAAAATCATGGATTCGCTCTATGAGCATACGCTAGTCTGAGCACATTTTTGTTCATCCATATTGACTACATTTGTGGAGTCTTTATTTTTTGCAGAATATTGTGCTGGACACACACAAACTTGTTGAGGCCATCACAATGACAAAGATGTCTTGTCGGGACCTGATTCCTGTGTTCTCATAGTCAAAGTGCCTCACGCACATGACTGTAATCCAATTTCAAATGTGATTACGTTTTGACAGAAATGCCTTATGATCTCAAGGTAAGGAACCAGAAATAGATTATAGGAATAATAGCATATGAGTTGAGTTTAAAAAAAAAAAAAACGTGAAAAATTCAGCTAGCAGAAAAATAAGAAGTCCAGCATTTCCATGTGGAGAAACTGATGTAAGAGCACAAGGTGAGAAGTCTTGGGATGTGTTAGGGAAACTCCATCCTTTTTCATGATAAAGTGGGTCATAAAGAAGAGTAATGGAACCTAGCAAAGAAAGGATCTGGGTGCTGATCATGGCCGTCCTTCTTGTAAAGCTGAGGCATTTGGACTTGAGTTTGAAACCACAGAGTACTACTGAAACATTTATATAAGATAGTAATCAGATCTTTTGTTTTGTTTTGTTTTGTTTTGTTTTGTTTTGTTTTGTTTTGTTTTGAGAGAGAGAGATTTTTTTTGTCACAGGATGTGTGCGTGTACCAGAGAGACAGAAAGTGAGAAATCACCACAGGGGGATGGCTCTGCCACAATCCCTTCTCCTTCATTCTCCTCTCAGGATTTTGGACCACACACACACACACCCAGCATGAGCCTCAAGTCACCAGGTCCAGGATTTGAACCACATTCAGCCATATGGGAGTCCAGATCATTACACTACACCACCTGCTGGCCCCAGATCATTTCTATACACTGAGAAGTAATAGTCATGTGTTGGTATGTCTAATGTGCTGGGGCCTTTCACGGTACCTAACAACTAGAAAGTAGAACTATTTGTTGAATAAATGGATAGAAGAATAAATAGGTGGAGAAAATTAACCAAGCCATTAAAAGACTTCTATCTTATTTTATCTCACTGAGAAATCAGTGGAATCTAAATTTTAGTAAGAGTAATAGAAATAAAAAAGAAAACATAGATCCAAAGGATAATAAAGAGAAGAAAGTTGACAGGATTTTGAAACAGGTTGTTAAGAGGGAAAAGTAAAGAGAGAGAGCTCAAGAATGACCCTGCTCCTCAAGCCCTGTGGCTGGACTTACTAGCAGGTACTGTGAGGTGTGGTGTTCTGAGGGGCGCGGGGGGCGCTCAAGTTAAGGAAGACATAATCTACACCTTCAGTGCCACTGTGACACTTAGAGAACATCTTTGCATGCATTCCAGAAAGATGATCCTTCCAGGCCAAAGGGATTACAAAAAAATACCTCTTCTAGAAAGACGAAATGTAAAACTTTTCCCCTTTGGATGGAAAAAAAATGTAAAAGTTACCCCTTCCTCCAGTTCCTATTGGCTTGGTTAGGCTTAGAAGCATGTTCAAACTGTACAAAGAAAGAAATCAGGTCCTACGGTTCCTAAGAATGTTTATTAGAAGACTTGTTGGACAACCAAATGTTCTAGAAAGTTCCAACTCATACATTATCCCATCATTACCATATACTATAAAAATTTGCAAGAAATATTAACATTTCAAAATCCAATCTGTATTTCCCAGCTATACTTTCTATCCTTCCATAGGCTACTAACCATTTTTGAAGTGTGATAACTGTCTCTGCCTAAAGGTTAGGTAATATGACTACCAAATTACAAATTCTGGAAAGGTTACTTTGGGATAATTGGTCAATATACAGAAACTAATCAAGAGGGAAAAAAAAGTGAAGAATTAAATAGAAAGAAAACAAGGTTAAAGAAATAGAAATCATCCTAATTTAATCATTCCTTAGCTGATATGCAAGCAAATTTCTTACCTGCATCCTGAGGTTTTGTGGGCAGGGGTAGGGACTCAGTCAAAAAAAACAAGAAAAGAACAAAACTTGTAAGTTCTAACTGCTTCATCTTTGATTTTGGTTTTTAGAAATCTCATTCACAAAAAGAAATAATAATAATGTGATTGAGTAAAATCAAGATTTATATATTTTGGACATTGCTAGTAAAAAAGTAACCTGCTTAACCTATCTCTGAAATACTGCATATTTGAGTTTTATTTGATCATGTTGCAGAATTCTCATTACTTATTAACTAAGAAAAGGTTGGAAAAATCTGGGAAATCTATTGCATTAGAACACAAGTCCATGGATGGGTATGCACAATATCTCACCAAATAGACAACCGAAAAAATCATGAAATTCTGAAATTGTTACAGGAAAAAGGACATGAACAGGTAATTTACCAAAGAGGAAATATAACCAGAAGAATATTAAGTTTTACTAATATTTAAAGGAAAAAGTTAATATTTTGTTGTTGTTGTCATCTGCTTGTTTGTTTTTGTTATGGAGAGTATGTGCTCTCCAGAGAGACAGAGGAAGAGAGGACAAATGAGAAATCACCCTCCTGGAGGAACCATGCCAGAGTTCTAACTCCTCCCTTCTCCTCTCAGGAATTTGAGTATGCACACACAGGTGCCCAACATGGTTTTCAGGATACCAGGTTCAGAACTTGAACCAGAGAGTCAGCCATGTGGGATCCAGCACTTTAGCCTCCATGCCATCTGCTGGTCCAGAGTTGAATTTTAAAATAATAATATCATTTATCTGGTAGCATTAGAACAACAACAAAGAAAATCAAACTATCTAATTCTAATAGACATACAGTTAGACTATTACTCATGTAGTGAAAGATTTTGGAAATCATGAATGTATTCCAATACAAAATTAAAATAAAAATGAAAGAAGAATTCTTCTCTGTGGAAGAATGCCAACTTATAAACTGTCGTCATAAATCAAGCATAAGCAGACTATCCTGTAGCATGGTGGTTAAGGCAATAGATTCCACATAACTGACTGAGCAATTTGAGTCCCAGAGCCGGTGGCTTGAGAAACACACTAGGCATGTGTGTGTGTGTGTATGCATTCATACCCTAAATCCCAAAGCGAAGGAGAAATGGAAGAGAAGGGGTTGTGGTGTGACCACAACCTGTCTAACTATAGGTACTTATAGTAAAAATATACCACCAATACTCCTCCTAAGTAATTAGGTTAATCCTTGTGGCATTATTTGAAATAGCAAAAGACTGGAAATAACCTAAGTGCCCACCAACAGAACATCAGTTGAATAAACTATAACATAACGCATACAAAGGAATTCTATGAGGCTGTTTTCAAAAATTGAGGAAAAAAACTTATGCATAATGGAGTGATCACCAAGATTATTTTTAAGTGAACAAAGCAAGGAATAAAACAATATATGTAATATGCTGCCCTTTACATAATAAAGGAAGGATGGCACAATAGAATATACTTAAATACATATTTGCTTAAATTTTAGAACTAGCAGAAGAGTAAGCTAAGAACTAAAAAGCCCAAAAACTTTTATGTACAGGAGGAAGAGGAAACTAGAAGGGATAGACATGACAGTGTGACTTCTCTAACTGTATTTTGTCATATAGTCTTGGTTTTGAAATCATCTATTTTGCAAATATAAAAAATCAAATTTTAAATAATTTAAAAGGCGATTTGAAAATTAACTGAAACAAATTATCCTAGCTAGCAGTACATTCAGTTTCTGACATAAACACATAGTAAAGAAACTATTTTAAATAACTTTAGAGCAATGCATTTTGGCTGTAAGTCCTTAGTTGAATAAGGTCTCAGGGAAAACAGCTGCAAAAAAAATCTTTTAAAAAAAATTGGGGGACCACCAGGCGGCATAATGGTCAAGGCAGTGGACTTCCACATGGCTAACTGCAGTTTGAAAATAAAGCCAAGGCAGCTAGCAGGTGGTGTAATGATTAAGGCACTAGATTCCCACGTGGTCAACCACCATTCAAGACCCAGTGCACTGAAACTCACACTGGGTGTGCATGCGTGTGTGCCCAAAATCCCTATAAGAATGGAGGAGAAGGGATTGCAGTGTGGGTGACCTCCCTGGCAGGGGGTGGAGGGTGAGATCTCACTTTCTGTCTTTCTGGAGAGCACACACACCCTTAACAAAAATCTCTTTAAAAAAAAGAAAAAAGAAAGAAAGAAAGACTGGGTACATTATGTGCCCAAAATCCCAGGCGGAGAATGGAAGAGAAGGGATTGTAGCATGGCCATCCCCCCTAGGGTGTGATTTCTCACTTTTCCTCTCACTGTCTCTTTGTCTTTTCCTGTGAGTGCATACACCTATGGCAAAAACCTTTAAAAAAATTTAACCGACAAATGATTATGTATATGTGTATATATATATATATAGGATACAATGTGAAGTTTTGGTACATGTATACATTATTGAATGATTGAATCAAGCTATAATTATACCCATTGCCTCACAAACAGGCTGTTCCGAGTTCCAGACCTGGTGGCCTGCTTTCTCCCTTTCCTTCTCTCTCTCTCTCTCTCTCTCTCTCTGTTCCTCTCTGGTCAAATTATAAACAAATAAATAAATAAAATTACTCAAACTTATAAATTTTTGTGGTGAGAACACTTGAAATGTACTGTTAGCAAGTTGGGATTATACAACACATTGTTATTCATTACGGGCATGGTGCTGTCTGTCCCATAGATCCCAAAACCTATTCCTCCTGTCTAATTGAAACTTAACCCCTCATCCAGCCTCTTACTCTTCTAATGCAGTTTGTTCAATTCTATGATCCACACAGATGTCTCAGTCTCATTCACAAGTTTTAGGATTTTCACAGAGGGGTTTTCATCTATGGACACTTGCTACTTGGAGACTCCAGGTGTGAAAGTGCAGCCTAGGCCCTCCTTTTTTTTGTCATTTTTCTGACAATTTTTCTAGGGTCCCTCAAGTGGATCCTAAGGTCTTCCAGAGTTACTTTTCCTCAAGGAGCCACGTTGTGGCTCTTTGTTGGGGAAGAAAGTCTGGATCTCCTACCTGCCACCATGCTAATGTCACCCCTCTGCACACAAATCTTAAACTTCAGATAGTCTCATTTTGATATTAGTTTCATATTATTTTGCAACTTTTATATATCATACAGGGTAATTCAAAGAAGTAATTAGGTTACTAATTTTTTTTTTTGGAGAGGTTTTTGCTATGGGGTGTGTGCGCTTGCCAGACAGACAGTGAGAGACAGAGAGACAGAAAGCAAGAAATCACCCCCCAGGGGGGGTGGTCACACCACAATCCCTTCTCCTCCATTCTCCTCTCGGGATCTTGGGCACGCACGCACACGCGCCCGGCGTGAGTTTAAGCCACTGGGTCCGGGACACGATCCGCGGTCGACTACATGGGAGTCCAGCAACATAGCCATTATGCTAACTGCTGGTCCCTAGGTTACTATTTTTAAGAACTGAGGTGTCAACGTATAAGATGAAATGATCACAAAAGTTCAATGGAAATTCTTCAATTTTATTTTTTAGTGAACTTTTATCAGCCTTACTGAGAAAGAAACTGCATATATTTAAAGTGCATGAGTTGATAAATATTGACATATATATACACTCATGAAGCCATCATTATAATCAAGAGAGAGAACATATCCATCACTTCCTAAAGTTTCCTCAGGATCTTTTGTTTCCTTCCCTTCAATCTCTCCCCACTTTCCCTTCCCAGCGCTTCCCTTCCAAAACAACTACTGGCCATTATTCCATCACTAGGCTAGTTTGCATTCTCTAGATTTTTTTCCATGTATTTATTTTTACATTTTTCTACAAAAATTTATTTTACATATCAAAAAATTTTTGCACATACGCCATAGTGCTTGATAGTTAATAAACAACTTTCAAAATTTCAACATACTGAATTTTAAAGATAATGTTCAAAATATTTCTTATAATTTTGTATGCATTCTTTAGATTTTTTATATATACAGAATCATTAAAAATGTTCTCTTTTGCCTAGATTTTTTTCATTCATAACAATTTGAAAAGATTTACTTATACTATTGCATGTATCAATAATCTGTTGTTTTATTGTTGGGTAGTTTTCATTGTATGGATATACCACAATTTGTTTATACATTAAACCTCCAGGTCAGGAATTAAAACCTCACAGTTGACCACATGAGATCTGTCTTAATCATCACACCACCTGCTAGCCCAATGTATATATATTTTTTTCATTTCTATTTTGGGTCTATAATATGTAAAGTTTCTGTGAATATTTGTGTATGTAACTTTATATGAACATATATATTTTATTTTCTTTGGGGTAAATATCTAGAAATTGAATGCCTGAATAACATTATAGATAAATATTTTTTTAATTCCTAGGAGGCATGTGCACTCATCAGAGACAGAGAGAGGGAGAGACAGAGAGATGGAGAAACAGAGAGAAAAGGAGAAAGCAACCCCCAAAGGGGGATGGTCATGTTGCAATCCCTTCTCCTTCATCTCTCCATCCTGTCGGGACTTTGAACACTCACATTCATACACCCAGCATGTTTCTCCAGCCACCTAGGTAGGACTTGAACCATGGTCAGCCATGTGGCATCTGGGTTCCTCACCCACAGTCCTATGGGTCAGGGCTAACAGGTATGTGTTTAAACTGATAAGAATCTATCAAACTGTTTGAACTAGCCTATATTTCCATCAACAGGTATGAATTCCAATTTCTTCACATTCTCTTAAACAATGGTCAGTATTTTTAACTCTAGTCATTCTAATAGGTACATAATGATATCTCATTGTGTTTTTTTAAAGGTTTTTGCTATAGTGTGCTCGCACTCACACAGAGTAAAAGAGACAGAGACAGTGAGAAGGAAAGTGAGAAATCACCCCTGGGGGGAAGGGCCACACTGCAATTCTTTCTCCTCCATTCTTCTCCTGGGATCTTGGGCACACATGCACACATGCCCAGCATGATTTTTGAATCTCCAGGTCCAGAACTCGAACCACAGTCAACCATGTGGAAGTACAACTACATAACTGATACTCCATCTGCTGGCTCCAACTCATTGTAGTTTTCTGCTGATAAATCTTTCAAGTGCTTATTTGCCATCTGTTCTTATTTAACACATCTTTGCTGAAGTATTTGTAAAATCATTTTTCTTCTATTTGTTTTCTTATTGTATCTTTGAGGGATCTAATATAACCTGGATACAAGAAGACACTTTTTTTTTTTTTTTGGTCAAATAAACACTTTGCAAAAAAAAAAAAAGTTTTTTCCAATCTGTGTTTCACCTTTTTATTTTCTTAACAGAATCTTTGAAGAGCAGAGTTATTTTATTTTGATGAAGCCCAATTTATTAATTTGTTTTGTAATAGACCATATTTTTGGTGTCATAGCTGAGAAGGATTTACCCAACTTGAGGTTCTAAATATTTTATCTTATTTTTCTCTAGCAATTTTTAAATTTTAAGTTTCACTTTTAGAGCTACAATCCATTTTTAAGTAATTTTGGTATATGGTGTAAGGTATAGATCTAAGTTATTTTTTTGTTTGCCTTTTTTGTGCAGATACCAAATTATTCCAGCACTATTTGTTGGAAAGGCTGTGACGGCTCCCCTCTTTGCCTCTGCATATTTGTTAAGAATCAACTGGGCTAGCCAGTGGCATGGTGCTAAAAGCAGCTGGGTCCCACACAGTTGCTTCTGCAGACTGAATCAGACCCGGCAGCCGGAGTAACATGCTGGGTGCACATGAATGTCAGCTCAAAATCTCAAAAGGAGGAAGATACAGAGTGGAAGAAATTGTGATGTGATCATTCCCCATGGGGGGTGCTTTCTCTCTCTCCTCTCTCTCTCTCTCTCCCTCTCTCTCTCTCTCATCTCTAGCAAATGCATGTACTCTGGCAATTATTTTTAGAAGCATTAAAAAATTATCTTTTCAAAATTATCTGTAAATTTTGATAAAGAAGCAGACTCAGAAAAGAAAATATTTGGAGATATTTTATTTCTAGGATAGGGAAATCTCACATAAAACTCTTGATCACGTCATTAATTCATAAAAAATACTGTGCCAGTTATAATTAAAGGAAAAAGTTCACACCAATCCGTAAAGATCCATTTTGTCTTCTTCTCACCTACAATATAAATTAAATTATATTAATATTTAATATTAATTAAAACATATTAAATATATTGAATACTAATGAAAAGAATAGGTATAGAAGGTAACTAGTCCTCTTCATGTATATCAGGGGAATGCTAGATACATAGGATGTTTTCCGATGCCTTTGAAATAACCTATGACAATTTGCATTAGTTGAGAAGCTAATTTAACATTGTGAGCATCATTTTGTTCCAGTGTTTTTTAAAAAGCTTTAAATTAAATTGCATTAATTTTTTAAAAAAAATATTGGTAGTTCTTCTTAGGATCTCTCTGTCTATAGATTGTTATTTGGGAAGAACCAACAGTGTTCAGTTTTGTCTGAATTTCTTTTGTTACCTGGAGTAACTTAAACTCCCAAAGCAGCACGAGTTTTTGAAATGAGTTTTAGACCCTGAAAGTTAAGAACAAATAAAAATAATCAGATAAAGGAATGGATAATTATGCCCACCAATATACTTAACTCTCTACAATCTGGGGTGAATTCATAGGTTTATAGATTGACGAAGTTAAAAAACTTAAAACATAAAATCTCTGACATCAACAAGCTAGGATAGGAGAAGCAAGAGAAAAAAAAAATAAATCCACTCATATCAATAGCAATTTTTTTTCTCATACCAGTCTTTAATTCCTTGACTACCCTCATCCCACTTTCTCCTCCTACAAATCACAAGTCATTTGAAATTAAGTGATTTGCAGAGAAAGCACTGCTACTACTTGCTAGTTATGTACATCTAAAGGAATGTCTCCTAAAATCAGAGGACATTAACCTTTGTATCATATTGATCAGAATGGTTTACATCAGATCGATTTCATCAGTTTTGTTTTATCTGATTTGGTTATCTGTGTCTCACCCCAACCCCAGCCCATAGACACATACTGATAAGTGCACACACTGAATCATACCTAAATTTATTATTTATGTGAAAACTCTACATTTCCAAATATCATCCATCTTTGAAGTTTGCATATAACATCCAAACTTTTACATTATCAAATAGTCAGTTAAAATTGACTAAAAGGCTGAATTGCAGAATATTTTTTAAATATAGTGATCATATATATTCAGATATATTTAGTAAGATAAACTAAAGGTTTACAGAGTATAACCAATGAGCTTGATTATGGTAATCATTTTACAATGTAGGTATATATCAAAACATCACATTGTATACCCTAAATATATAAAATTTTTGTCAATCAAATCTCAATAAAGCTAGAAAAAAAATCTGTAAAAATATTAGAATTTTCCAGCTTTTTTTTAATGTAGCCAATTACAAATCCAGCTAAAATTACTAGGTAATTGGATTACAATAATCCCTATTAACTACTTAGTTGATAGGTGAAGGCATACTCCCAAATAAGTTCAAAAACATTTGCTATACTCTCTCAGTATTGTGTTTGCACAATGAATTTGCTATAAGTCTTTTTCATTTATTTAGCTAAATTAATCAGTTTTAGGCCAGAAACTGTCTACGTTATCATCCATTATTTATACATTCACTTTATAGTTTTCTGTACTAGGAAATAAATCAAAATTACTTATTCTCTTAATATATTTAAAATTATAATTCTTCCTAGTATTTCATGAGAAAAATATGATTATTCTTTAAAGTTCATAAAATCTTTCAATCTATTTCTAAGTGGAATTTAAATTTCTTAAACTTATTTTTAATTGCCAGAGGGTATGTGTGTTTGCCATACAGAGAGAAAGCACCTCCCAGGGGGGTATGGTCCCACTGCAATGAGACCATTGCATTTTTTTTTTCAACCTGTCAAGATTTGGGGCATTCATGCACACGTGTCCAACACGTTTTTCCAGTCACCAGGGGAGGGATTCAAACTGTAGGTCAACCATGTAAAACTCAGCTCCCTATTCACTGTGCTCAATCACTGTACTAGGGGGCCAACTCTCTCTGAAATTATTTTAAAGTTATAGAGTAGGGAAATCTTTTCATTATTCATTACAGAAAATCTTGAACCAAGCACTTCGAGGGTTAAAATATACCTCTTCTGAAAAACAGGCGTCCTGCTCCTGGCTCTGACAGCACTTCTCCAACAGGCTAGAGAAATCTGCAGTGACAGCCCCAAGTTGTTCGTCTGTTATTTGTGGCTTTTGTTTCACAAGGTTAATGAGAAACCTATGATTTGAAACAAAATAAAATGCAAAAGAAGTCCATGGTGCAGTGGTATTTTTCTAAAGCCTTCCTACTAGGTAATTTTCTGAACTCTAGCAACTCTCACCCTAACCCCTCACTTCATCAGCCCATGTTCAGACTCACCACACACTCTTGGTCTTGTACTTTCATCAGAAACATGGCAGGTGGAAACACCCCAAGTGTCCCACTGGTCCTGATTTGTGCAGATTATAGATGAAACACTATTTCATTGTTCCAGTATACATACATGTAGTACAAAATGATACTTTTCTTACTTGCCTAGAATATATTTTCCTGTTCTCTCTTCTCAAGAGTGTCTTATCCATACTCAAAGGCCTGAATTTTCAAGTCATGCCACCCACAATCCTCATACCCTCACCTGGGCGCTGGCCATTGCCTACACCACTCAGTAATGCTTTCATGTTGGGGCTAACATTAACTGCTAAGCTAATATTAACTGCTAACCACAACAGGCAGCATTCTTACTCTACCTGGGGACTTGCCTCGGACAGTGATAGAGGAAAAAAAAGGAGGAACAGGCTTCCCAATGAAGGAAGACCATTTACAAAACAAGCAAGTACTAGAAGGCATAGGTGTTTGGAGAATGCCCAAGTCTCATTGACTTGTATTGCCATTGCCATTAAGAAGAGCTCCCATAATGAACTGAAATGTATTTTGTTAACTGCAATGATATGTAGTGACTAAATGTATAAAAAGAAATTTAAAAAAAGAAATGTGCACATCAATTCTTAACACCCACCTGGCATGAATGAAGCAAATATTACACTTATCTTCTTCAAAGTGTAGATAGTGTAAACATATGGAAAGATGCATTTCCTGTACTTGGAATGGAAGTACCCAGACTTACTGCAAAGATATCCCATAATTCCCTGAAACAGATTGTCCATTTTTCCTAAACCCCCAAATGCATCTCAACAATAATCATCATGGAGACTATTTTCATGAACAAGAAATTGTCTGCCCTAATGAACTTTCCCAGGCCTATTTGCCAACTAGGTTGTGAAAATCTTGAGACAAGCTATTTCGAAAGACACATTAAGTGCTTCGAGGGAGATAGCGTTCTTCTGGCGAGTGCCCCCCCACCCCAACGAATGTTAGTGTGAGAGATGAAAGCCTCAACTGCTCTTTGGCATTGCAGGTCTTCTCTATGATAGCAAATAACAATTTCTTACTCATGTTTCATGGTTTGCAGTGCTACACCCTGCGCCTGGCACAGATCCTTATGGAAGACGAATTTGTCAGCAGAGAACAATGGCGGGATGTATGTTGGATCCAGCACAAAGCTGCTGAAGCATGGCCTCCGGTTGGCGTATGAAGAAGTGCAGCACTGGCCAATCCCAGGGTTTATAGGAGTCGTTTCATGTCTAATACACAGCTGTCCAATAATGAGGTCGGTCTAGTTAGGAGAATGAGAAAGGAGATTGAGCAGAAGCCACACAGTTGGTTCAGGTTTCCAGAAAAGTCTTGTAATACTTTCTAATGTACAGCAATTTATAATTAATATTTCAGGAAATTTGATGTGCAAGATTGTATATTGTATTTATAGATTCCAGCATTTACCATTCGTTTGGGATAGCCTCAGCACGTAGTGACAGATGTCGCCAGTGTGATACTGAGGACGATCCTTTTGTGATTTATGTCACCTATTTGAAACATGCTTCCAGATATATACAATGTTTCCCCCTTCCAAAGGGGGGGAAAGAAGTCTCCACCCTAACATACAAGAATCAACACATGGTTTAATCTAGTTGAGTGTTAATTTTGCAATGCAGAGAATCACTTTCTGAATATATGAATAGCATAAACCTAGCCTTTTCATATATATGAGAGTTCTTTAAAAAGTTAATGGAAAAATCGATAATAGGAGAACACTATGCATTGGATTTCTAAATTTTTTACATCAAAATAAACTTGTATTTTAAGTCTATTTTTCCATCTTCTCATATGTGAATATATATAGGTAAACATACATACATACATACACATACACACACATAAATATATGCATACATGCATGTGAATAATACATAATTCTAACAAAAAAGAAACAGGGCCAGTGTGTGTGTCTTTAAGACTCTTCTGGACCAGCAGGGGGTGTGGTGGGTAAGGCACTGTATCCCACATGGCTGACTCCACAGTCTGAGTCCCAGACCAAGCATCTTAAAAACATGCCAGGCATGTCTGTATTCATGCATGCCCAAAATTCCAAAGAATGGAGGAGAAGGAATTTCAGCATGGTCATCCACCTGAGGGACGTTTTCTCACTTTCCGTCTCTCTCTTTGTTTCTCTCTAGTGAGTACATATGCCCTATGCGGAATATCTTAAAAAGAAAAAAAACTTTTTAAATGTAGAACCCTCCTAGCTCCCACACTTCAGAGATATTATTTTTTAAAGATATTTTGGCTGTAGGGTGCATGCGCTCACTAGAGAGACAGAAAGCAAGAAATCAGTCCCTGGGGAGATGGCCATGCCACAATCCCTTCTCCTCCATTCTACTCTTGGGATCCGGGGCACACGAGCACATGCTTCTGGTATGAGTTTTAAGTCACTGGGTTGGGGGCACGAACAGCAGTCGGTTACATGGGAGTCCAGTGATGTAACCATTACACCAGCTGCTGGTCCCCAGAGATATTTATTAAGCAGTAATAACTGGTAACAACTCGTAATAAGGGCTAACATATTTGATGTGTTTTAGTATACATGAAGCTAATGCTGCGTGAGTTACACAGATTACCTTAGGACAAGCATCCTATGATGACGGTACAATTTTTATTCTCCAATGTCAGATGAAGAAGCCTAAGTTTAGTGATGTGAGTAACTTTCTGTGTGACATTACAAGCATGCAGTGAATACAGGTTGAAAATATGGACAGGCGGCACTAGAGCCTAGACTCCGGAGCCAGTCACTGTCCTGTGTCCCTACAGTCTCCCTGAATGTGGAATTCAATAAGCAATTAAAATGATGCTTAATGACAGGAAACTCTCCTTTCACTCTTAAACTTCAGTGAAAAATTCCAAGACATGAAGACTAACTAACATTTAACTCTTCATCATGAAAAAAAAAGAGGAAGAGAGAAAAATAAATACGCAAAATTGTTGACAATTACGATTTTAAGAGAAAAATAATTGAAAATTTCAATTAGCAGGACCAGCAGATGGCATAACGGCTATGTTACTGGACTCCCATGTAGTCGACAGCAGTTGGAATCCTGGACCTGGTGGTTTAAACTCATGCCTGGCATGTATGTGTGCATGCCCAAGATCCTGAGAAGAGAATGGAGGATTGTGACATGGCCATCCCCCTGGGGGGTGATTTCTTGCTCTCCAAAAAAATTTCAATTTGCAATCATATGTATGACACAAGTGCCGTTCATCCAGTTACTAACTGTAAAGTCATTCTACTATTCAGAACATGGGACTCACCCTGTTCTATACCCTACACTCTACCAAAGAGAACAAATTGTCTCTAACGATATACTAATAAGAAAATTACGCCACAAATGACAAAACTATAAATATGTCTGACATAGCTGAAACCAGAAGCTCGAGGCTAGAGTAAGGGACCATCCTGGCAGAGTGAGCTGTAGCCGTAGATACGCATGAGGAAAGTACTGGGCAAGGCTTCAGTCAATCAAATCCAAAGGCAGAACAAATTTAGTGGGTAGTTGGCTGGAGTCAGGAGTTTAAAACCATCCTGAAAGACAAGAGCTCCTATCTTCTGACTATTAGTACATATGTTTCTTTGGGCAAGTCTTTCCCACCATGGCTCAGCTCCAGACAGGCTTCTACACTGAAAACAAGAGATAGGCTGACGAAGATGTTCCCTTCTCAATCCCTTCCACCTCTGAAAGTGCCAACCTTAGTAACATCATCGACAAACTGCTGGAGGCCAAAAATGAGTTCCACCAACATGGGGGGTTTGATTTCCTTATCAAAGGACAGTTTCTGCGAATGCCCTTGGTCAAACACATGGAACTGGAGAACATCTCATTCGAAGAGGTTGTGGAACTAGAATATGTGGAGAAATACACAGCACCCCAGCCAGAACATGCACCCCTGCAATGCATGTTCTATGACAACTGGATCAGTTACATTAAAGAGGCAGAGAAGTAGATTTTAACTGGTTCTTAGAAGACTTCTGAGATCTGGTCCTTGGAAATGAAGTCAACAATGACAATTGTGGGACATACAGATCTTGTAAAAGATGTGGCCTGGGTGAAAAAAGATAACTTATCTTGCAAACTACTGAGTGCCTCTAGGATCAGACAATTATCTCGTGGGAGCAGAACGTAGAGAGGAATGAAGTGAAAGCTCTGCATTGCTGCAGAGGTCATGCTAGAAGTATGGAGTCTACAACTGTTGATAGCTCAGGAACTAAATTTTGCAGTGGCTCCACGGATAACATGCTAAAGATCTGGTAGACAGTTCCAACAGATGAAGAAGATGAAATGGAAGAATCTACTAATCTACCAAGAAACAGAAAACAGAGCAGCTGGGATTGACAAGGACTTCTATCGTGGCTCTCTCTGGCCACAAGGAAGTAATTTCCTCGGTTCTGTGGTCAGATAGGGAGGAAATCTTCAGTGCATCCTGGGACCATACGATTAGAGTGTGGGTTGTTGAGTCTGGCAGGGTTAAGTCTACTTTGATGGGAAATGAAGTGTTTAATTGTATTTCCTATTAACCACTTGGTAAATATTTAGCATCTGGAAATACAGGTAGGCATATCAGACTGTGGGATCCCACAACTAAAGAGGGTTCTTTGGCTGGGCCACATGTGCAAAGTGGTCTCCTACCCATGAACATCAGCTGACTTCAGGCTCGGTAGATAATATGGTCGAGTTGTGAGATATGAGAAGTCGTAAGGCTCTTCTCTATGACCTGGCTGCTCATGAAGACAAAGTTCTGAGTGTAGACTGGACAGACACGGGGTTACTTCTGAGTGGAGGAGCAGACAATACGTTGTATTCCTACAGATATTCACCCACCACTTCCCTTGTAGGGGCATGAAAGTGAATGATAATTTGATTCTGGAGATTGTTCAGTAATTGAACTAGATAGAGAATCATTGGATTACAATGATGCAAATGTAGGCAGCTGCCTTTTGGATTAAATTTAATGTAATGTTTCCATTCTTCATAATAGCTAACATACTATCCTTCTTTTGTATTTTTATTTTGTATTTAAATATCATAGTTTGTGCTTACAAAGTATAAAATATGGCTTGTGTTCGCTACCCTATGCAAACTCTTGAAATTAAACTCAGGTTTTTTTTATTTCTTTTTAAGGGTTAAAAAAAAAAGTCTGACAAAATGACTCACTTTAATCTATCAAAGATAAAGGTTTTTTTGTTTGTTTTTAACACTAAAGTAAATGGACAAAAAGAAGAAATCATAAGTCGAATAACATGCTGGTCATTCTATCTTTCCTTTGCACAAAGTTGCTCAGACAATACTGAATAAACTGGCTACAGCCATCAGCTATTCCAGAAGGACAGGAAGTCGGACCATGTACCAACCATGCCGAACTGGGTTCTCATACCCCCTCCGACTGTAAGCAATCGAACAAGTCATCTTTATGGTGGTTCGTACCAGCTCTTCCACCAGAGAATTGCTTGGCTAGCAAGGCAGGAATGAAGCCGGGCGAAGACACTCACCGCTGTCTCAATACAGGCTGATTGCTTGTCCTCGCTGAGCTGGCAGCAAGTTGCCGCCGCAGTCACCATTCTCCTGGTGTTGGCCAGCAGCTCTGACGTGGTCAGCTGAGGGGCCTTTTTCGTATAAGTAACAAGAAACCTGAAAGAAGCATTTTACCAAGTTTTCATGAGTGTTTTGGACTCCTTGCTCCTTCTCAAAGACCTTCTTCTGCTCTCAGAAGACGAAGTCAGCTCTTTGGTTTCCTCTACACGGTGTTTGGGCCGACTTTGGAGATGCACTTACAAAGGTCTTCCAAAGTGTATAAAAAATGTGTGTTACAGGGGATCAGCAGTTGGTATAATGGCTGTGTCGCTGGACTCCCATGTAGCTGACCACAGTTCAAGTACCAGACCCGGTGGCTTAAACTCATGCCGGGCGCGTGTGCATGCATGCCCAAGATCCTCTCCGAGAGGAGAAAAAGAGAAGGGATGGTGACGTGGCCATCCCCCCTGGGGGAGTGATTTCTCACTTTCTGTATCTCTGTCTCTCTCTTTCTGGTGAGTACACACACTCTATAGCAAAAATATCTCCAAAGTATGGAGTCTACAACTGTTGATAGCTCAGGAACTAAATTTTGCAGTGGCTCCACGGATAACATGCTAAAGATCTGGTAGACAGTTCCAACAGATGAAGAAGATGAAATGGAAGAATCTACTAATCTACCAAGAAACAGAAAACAGAGCAGCTGGGATTGACAAGGACTTCTATCGTGGCTCTATCTGGCCACAAGGAAGTAATTTCCTCGGTTCTGTGGTCAGATAGGGAGGAAATCTTCAGTGCATCCTGGGACCATACGATTAGAGTGTGGGTTGTTGAGTCTGGCAGGGTTAAGTCTACTTTGATGGGAAATGAAGTGTTTAATTGTATTTCCTATTAACCACTTGGTAAATATTTAGCATCTGGAAATACAGGTAGGCATATCAGACTGTGGGATCCCACAACTAAAGAGGGTTCTTTGGCTGGGCCACATGTGCAAAGTGGTCTCCTACCCATGAACATCAGCTGACTTCAGGCTCGGTAGATAATATGGTCGAGTTGTGAGATATGAGAAGTCGTAAGGCTCTTCTCTATGACCTGGCTGCTCATGAAGACAAAGTTCTGAGTGTAGACTGGACAGACACGGGGTTACTTCTGAGTGGAGGAGCAGACAATACGTTGTATTCCTACAGATATTCACCCACCACTTCCCTTGTAGGGGCATGAAAGTGAATGATAATTTGATTCTGGAGATTGTTCAGTAATTGAACTAGATAGAGAATCATTGGATTACAATGATGCAAATGTAGGCAGCTGCCTTTTGGATTAAATTTAATGTAATGTTTCCATTCTTCATAATAGCTAACATACTATCCTTCTTTTGTATTTTTATTTTGTATTTAAATATCATAGTTTGTGCTTACAAAGTATAAAATATGGCTTGTGTTCGCTACCCTATGCAAACTCTTGAAATTAAACTCAGGTTTTTTTTATTTCTTTTTAAGGGTTAAAAAAAAAAGTCTGACAAAATGACTCACTTTAATCTATCAAAGATAAAGGTTTTTTTGTTTGTTTTTAACACTAAAGTAAATGGACAAAAAGAAGAAATCATAAGTCGAATAACATGCTGGTCATTCTATCTTTCCTTTGCACAAAGTTGCTCAGACAATACTGAATAAACTGGCTACAGCCATCAGCTATTCCAGAAGGACAGGAAGTCGGACCATGTACCAACCATGCCGAACTGGGTTCTCATACCCCCTCCGACTGTAAGCAATCGAACAAGTCATCTTTATGGTGGTTCGTACCAGCTCTTCCACCAGAGAATTGCTTGGCTAGCAAGGCAGGAATGAAGCCGGGCGAAGACACTCACCGCTGTCTCAATACAGGCTGATTGCTTGTCCTCGCTGAGCTGGCAGCAAGTTGCCGCCGCAGTCACCATTCTCCTGGTGTTGGCCAGCAGCTCTGACGTGGTCAGCTGAGGGGCCTTTTTCGTATAAGTAACAAGAAACCTGAAAGAAGCATTTTACCAAGTTTTCATGAGTGTTTTGGACTCCTTGCTCCTTCTCAAAGACCTTCTTCTGCTCTCAGAAGACGAAGTCAGCTCTTTGGTTTCCTCTACACGGTGTTTGGGCCGACTTTGGAGATGCACTTACAAAGGTCTTCCAAAGTGTATAAAAAATGTGTGTTACAGGGGATCAGCAGTTGGTATAATGGCTGTGTCGCTGGACTCCCATGTAGCTGACCACAGTTCAAGTACCAGACCCGGTGGCTTAAACTCATGCCGGGCGCGTGTGCATGCATGCCCAAGATCCTCTCCGAGAGGAGAAAAAGAGAAGGGATGGTGACGTGGCCATCCCCCCTGGGGGAGTGATTTCTCACTTTCTGTATCTCTGTCTCTCTCTTTCTGGTGAGTACACACACTCTATAGCAAAAATATCTCCAAAAAAATTGCGTGTTATGAAGAAGCTATGCACGGATTTCAAAAATCTTTAGCACCACAATAAACTCATACTTTAATTCCATTTCTCCATGAACTTTCTGAAGTCCCTACTTCAGATAATAACACCAGCCTACCACAAAGAAGGGTGAACACCAGGCAGAAGGCTGGCTCCTGTCCCCACGCTCCAAGCGTCTACAACTTTCACTGTGATCTTTGGGTGTTTTAACTGTGACAAAAAGGGTACCTTTATAGCAAAAGTGTGCACAGTTTCAGGAACCTAAAGCCAGTGCAACAAATTAGACTTCACAGGCCATTCTTACTGTTCCATAAAAGAGAGGACTCAGAAGGGTTACCTTCTCTTGGGGAAACTGGGGAATCAGGTCACACTGACTTTTAATCTGAAATAGGGACTGAGATAAGAGTAGCCATGGGGGGGGGGGTCACTAATTTCCCTCACCTGTTAATAATTTTAGATCATTAAAATTATTGTTTACAAAAACGTACGCAGTTTGTAAATGATATTCTCCTAATTTCTGGAAAAGGCCACAGGTTTGCTTTGCCAGTGCTTGGCTCTCCTGGACGTATTTCTGCAATTCTTCTTCCTGGAAATACAAGCGTTATTACACACATTTTTCTCTCTTCCTGGACACACAATTTTGTATGTAAAAACTAACCTATATGTTACACTTTTATGAAGCTAGCTTAGAGAAAACAATTTGAAGCTTTTTAAATATTAAAGATGACAAAGTGTGAATTTTGAAAATTACAGCAACTTGGGACCAGCAGTTACTGTAATGGCTATGTCGCTGGACTACCATGTAGTCGACCGCAGTTCACGTCCCGAACCCAGTGGCTTAAAACTCACGCCAGGCGCATGTGCGTGCGTGCCCAAGATCCCGAGAGGAGAATGGAGGAGAAGGGATTGCGGCAAGGCCATCCCCCCTGCGAGGGTGATTTCTTGCTTTCTGTCTCTCTGTCTCTCTCTGTCTATCTGGCGAGCACACGCACCCTATAGCAAAAAACCTCTCCAAAAAAAAAAAAGGTTACAATTCTTGCCTTTTTTGCAGCACCCTAAAATGAGTATTACTTTTATTCTGTGCATCAAAGAACTTTTGGTTAGCATTTTTATTTCTAAAGTAAGCCACTAGCTATCAACTAATGGTTAATAATCATTTAATATCTAGATAATCAGTAGATAGATACAACTAGCTAACCAATAGTTAATAACTATTTGACAGATGTTTTAAAACAAACAGCATATTTCATGGATGTTACAATGTAGTTTTTTTAGATGCTCCTTAAAATTCAAAAGCAACTTACTCCTTTATCTTGGCATTCAAGTGGGTTTTCAGACTGGAAACACTTCTCCAATACCTCTTGGTATCCTTTAGCAACTCTTAGAATGACTGGGACAGCAAGCTCAAGATGTCTTCTTGAATATTCATGAATAAAACTGAAATATGTTAGAAAAAAGAAACATCCTAAGTTCAGGGAAGTAAGAGACAGAATGAAACCATTACTTCCTTAATTATTCCTGTATGACATGCTATGTAGAAGTTACAATTCAAATAAATAAACCTGAAAATGGAAATTAAATATGCTTTGGACTATATAAACGGGGAAACTATTCCTATGAACTATAATCTCTTGAATTGTCTCATAAAGTAATGTCGTGTTTTCTTTTGTACATCGCACTTTGGCTTTTGGGTTGTGGACTTCACATTCACTCAACAGATTTTTTTTCCAGTGCTTACTCTATGCTAGCATTGCTTTAAGCAGTAAAGAGTCAATGATGTGTAAGACAACATGCCTGCCCTCTCAAAAGAATACCTTACAGGGAGGCAGAAACAAGAAATAGGCCATCTACTTCAGGTAATGATAAGTCCATAAAGAAAAATAAACAAAGATGGAAAAGAGGGAAAAGGGAGACACCCAGGTGAAAGGGCCATTAATTTAGCAGGTGGTCAGGAAAAGTATCTCTGGGTGCAGCAGGTGGCGTGGTGGTTAAGGGGCTAGACTTTCACATGGCTCACCATGGTTTGAGTCCCCGACCTGGTGGCTTGTTTTCTCACTTTCCCTCTCTTTCTCTCTATTTCTCTCTTTCTGTCTCTATCTGGTGAGTGTACGTGTCTCATAGTGTCGCAGAAAGCAAGATGCCAAGGAATGGACACCAATAGCAAATTTTAAAAAATAATAATAACAATAATAACAAATTAAACTAAATAAATAATTCTTTTTTAAAAAAAGAAAAGTATCTCTGGGCAACTGATATTGGAATAGAAATCTGGTGAAAGGAAGCCACTCAAGTATGTGGGAAAGATAATTCTCAGCTGAGAAAAGTTCTACTGCAATGACCCTTTGCAGTCGAAGAACTGCTTCTACTAAACAAACAACCACCTTGAGGTGTGCATGAATGCATAAACTTAGAGATAATTCTTGAATTTTCTTTTTTTAATGATCGAATTTCCTAGGTGTACTCTCAGTTTATAGACATTGGTCATATTTATTCTGCCAGCATAAATTGTCAATATGAGTCTCTTAAATTTGCACTGGTTCTAGTTTGCATCATTTTATTTAGCAGTGCAAACAAAGTGTGAATGTCTCATTTTAATGTGACGATAGAGTAATATCCTCAGGGAATAGTAAAAGAAAATTGGATCATTATTTTCAGTAATGCATTAGACTCCTACTCTTAAATGTAGACTTTTGTAGATCATTAAATCTAATGTCCTAAGAACTACCCAAATTCTTCTTCTGATTGTGTCCATAGATACTCAGTACAATAAAGGAAGTCATATTTTCTTGACTCTTCAAGTCTCTTAAAGGCAAATGTAATAAAACATGGCCTATTAATTACATTAAAACAAACTACAGGGCCAGCAGGGGGCACAAAGGTTAAGGTGGCTGGATACTACATGACCAACGGAGCGGATCAAGCCCTGGAACTGACAACTTAAAAGACACACCAGGCATGCCCAGGCTGGACAGGATCCTGCTTGACAGGATCTCTTGTTGAGAATACACCAGGCATGCCCAAAATCCTGAGAAGAGAATGGAAAAGAAGGGATTACAGTATGGCCATTCCCTTGCAAGGGTGTTTTCTCACTTTCTCTCTCTCTGTGTGTCTCTCCAGCAAGCACGTGCACCCTATAATAAAACTAAAATAACAATAATGATAATAAATGAATAAATAAATAAAAACCAACTATTGTGCTGCAAATGTTTCTAAACATGTTTTAATTTCCTTTAAACAATTAAATACGTATTTAAAAAATAGCAGATGCACTGCTCTAATATAAGGCTTTCTATCTAGCACTATTTATTGGGTTGTAGTTTGGGGAGAAGTATTTTAAACCTGTATAGCAAAAGGACGCATTCTTAATCATGAGCCCTTTATTATAAAAATATCCACATCCTATTTGAAAGTTCGATGGTGGCCTTCGTATGAGTAATCCATCCAGAATGACAGTGTTTTTGATTTCAGAGAAATGCAAATAAAATAAAATGCAGCTTCATACACAAGCCCGTTAATAACAATAATGGCAAAGGCTTCTCCATTATAAGACAGAGCCCAGTCCTTATTCTCCAGATAATCTGCTTAAATCTGTTTTGACTGAGAACATCCTGGCCAAATATCCTCATGTGCTGAGCATGTAATCCAGAGCCGACACTCCCCATTTGAACAACACACCACTGCCAGCCATGTGCTAAATCCCACTTGTGCGAACATGCATTTACAGTGCATTACCTTGCCAAGAAGATATTTTTCTCCCTTGAAGAGAATTGGTTGAAATCTCTGTCTCCTAAAAACCTGTTTAGGTTTGGAGATAGACCTTCAGGTTGGTCATCATTTTCTGTGTGAATTACGCACTGCCCAAGTTCGAGGATGGGCAATTTGCAGCATTTTCCTATTTTGCTTGACAGGATCTCTTGTTGAGAACATATGTACGACATAATTTTCTCCTGCAGTGAGAAAGATAAAGTATACATTTTAAGGGCTTAATTTTTAATATAGGACCTCAGGGCCAATGCTAGGGGAGGGAGAGAGGGAGAGAGATAAAAAGAAGGGAGGGAAGAAGGATAGAAAAATGGAGAATGGGAGAAAGGACAAAGCAGATATTTTATCTTGTCTTGCATTTTTGTGTTTTCTTCTTAGTTTTGCCTTTCCCCACTCCTTTCCACTCATCTGTTCAGTTCTTTTTTTGTTAAAAATAAATGTTACTCTTTTGTTTTAATAAGAAACTTTAAAAACAAGAGAGATTGGGGTCAATAAGTGGAGTGGTGGTTGAGGCGCTGGACTCCCACATGGCCAACGATGGTTTGAGTCCTGGCTTGCTTTCTCATTTTCCCTTTTTCTTGCTCTGTGTCTTTCTGACCAAATTTTAAAAATAAATAATAATAACAAATTCAAAAATTAAAAATAAATATACTTTTTAAATCTAAAACAATTTAAAAAAAAAAAAATAAGCGAAGCCCAGCCACAGTGGCAGAGAGTAGCACTGTACAGTGACTAGGCTGCATGGGAGACCTGGTTTCCGTTCCCATCCCAGCTTAGTCAGGCCAGGCACTGTGGTGCACGGGGTCCTTGCAAACTGAGAGCTGGGGCCAGGGAAGTTGAGATATGGAAGTTGAGAGCTTCACTATCAAGAATCTCTCATGCCCCTGCTCCATGCTTTCTCTCTAAGTTAAATAAAATTAAAACAAGGGGAAAACTTACTTCTCTAATTAAATGGCATTCATATATATATTAATAATATATATATAATATATATATATTATTAATATTCAACTTTGCCTCTATATAACATTTAGGGCTGTTAGAATGCAGAAAGCAAACTTTCTGCTCCATCTTTTCCAGAACAAACTGCAGTGATTCACAATGACCTCCAGAGGGCAGTCCATGGGTAACGAAATAGCAGTGCACCTAAGTGGCCAGAAAGAAGGACGACTCACATATCCGTCATGGGGTTGGCATCAGTAGGGACAATTAAAGCCCTTTATTCAGCTATTAAAATCCAATGTAAAGATCATATTGAAATTAATGTTTTTCAGTCTAAAGGAAAAGGTAGTTATGAACTCCAAAAAGTGAAAAATTAATTTTAAAAAAGACCAAAAAAAAAAAAAATCTGACCTCAAAGAAAAAGAACACAATTATTGTTGATGCCCCTCATAGTCACATAAGTACTTCTAAAAGGGAAAAAAATATAAAGTAATAAACTGTCTTTGGGGAACCTTCCCCTCAGTTCATCTTCTCCAACTCTTCATTCCAGATTCCTCCTAGTGTTTAGTGGATGGAAAGTACGCAATATGTGTTTGTCGAATCAATGAAGAGTATTGGAAAACAAGTACATTAAAAGTAAAGAGTTTGTCCCCAAAGACCCTATGTGGCGGCCTCCTGGAAGGTTGCCATCTTCTTTAAAGTAAGAAACTGAAAGGCTCTGGACTCTTAAAAGAGGGTGACATCAAAAACCAGAATCCATACAAGACAGTTTAAGTTTTACTACTAAGAAGTTTGTAACTTCAGTCCTGTGGCTAGCATTCCCTTCCACTAACTCAAGTCAGTCAGCTTTCTGCCTCTTAGAATGAGGCCAAAGACAGAAAAAGGGGCAGAAGTGGATCTTTTTAGGAAAGGAGGCTCTTCACCCCGTCCTGCAGACACTCCAGCATGTTTCCCCTGCAGCATTCTTCATGCACGTGGGCCACGTCCAGGACCAGTTTCTGAATGTCAGTAAAATTAGCTCTGGTAAACTTCTGACTCAGCTTCGTAACAGTTCTAGGGACAAGGAAGGAATTAGAAATCAATGATGGATATCTACCAAATGAAATAGCGCTTATAGGCCCAGCCCCAGTGACACAGTTGATAGTACACTGAACTGCCATGCTGGAAGCCACATGGCTGACTGTCGGTTCGGATCCCTGGCCGGGTGGTCTTGAAACATACCAGATGCACTTTCAAGATCCTGACAGGCTAGAGGCCCATGGAAAGGGGATCACGACATGATCATGACACCCTGCTGAGGGTGCTTCTCTGTCTCTTTCTCCCTCTCTCATATGTACACACACATGTGCTTTCTATAATGATATATAAGCTTTTAAAAAATGAAACAGCACTTAGAGTATAGTTAAAGTTCCAAAGGGAAAGAACTGAAATGTTGTTGATTTAAAAAATGAAAAGCTTAAGTCTTTTCAGTTCCAGTCCCGTCTTTGAATACAGTAGCTCTGTGGATTGTGACCTGACCCTACAAGTGACTTGGAAGTGTCTTATCTTTTCTTAAAACCTTTCCCAGGATAAGAAGATTTCTAGCCTTTTGCTGTTCATCCCTGATGCTGAGCATTTGGGATCCTTGTAGTGAGTGAATAAAAATATTAAGGGTAGAAATAATTAAGAAATTGGAAATTTCCTGGGACCAGCGGATGGCATAATGGTTACGTCACTGGACTCCCACATAGTCAACTATGGTTCAAGTCCCAGACTTGGTGGCTTAAAACACATTGGGCACATGTGTGGTCATGCCCAAAGTCTTGAGAGGAGGATGGAAAAGAAGGGATTCTGGCCATCCTCCCGGGGAGTGATTTCTCACTTTCTCTTTCTGGGAGCACACGCACCCTATAGCAAAAGTCTCTCTTAAAAAAAAAAAAAGAAAAGAGAAGAAATAGAAAATTCCATGAGAATGATAGTCATTTTTTTGATTGGGGGAAAAATTACTTCTGAGAATCCCGAGAGGGGTGCAGACATGCAAACAGATGAAATGGGAGAAGAAAGTGGGGCAGACTAAACATTTCTGACATGGCATCATGCCAAGACTTGTAGTGTGGCCAAAAAGGGAAGTGAGAAGTAAAAACTTGGGTTCTTTCACTTCATTTTAAGGACTGTTTGTGTGGAGCCATTGCTCCTTCAAACAAATGTTGTTGTGGCTTTAATCACTATGTTTAGCAAATGATAAAGTCACTATAATCAAATCTTTTATACATTTTTTAGATTTTCTTATTTCCATTTAATTGTCATAATGACATACAATATGGTTTTTCAAAGCATGCATGCAGGGTGTGATCATCAAATCAAGGCTATTACTACATACATTGTTTTCAACACAGAACCTTACATTCCGTGTCTGTTAAATGTTACACTGAACCCTCTCCCCGCCTTCCACAATCCACCCCCACCCATACAGTCTATGGTGTGTACACTTCTCTCCATTATTACAACTTCAAATCTTCCCATTTCTGCCCTAGAGGGCAGATATTTGGCATATATTGAGTGAGAACAAACACTCTGTGCTTCCTCCCAGTTCCATGTTTGTCTTTCCTAGTCCGGCTTACTTCACTTAGCATTAAAGATTCTAGATTCATCCACTTCATATCAAATGGCAGTCTTATTCTTTATGGCTGAGTAACATGCCGTTGTGTCACTATAAGATCTTAATTTCTATTTTACGACTAATACAATTTTTTTCTTAACTTGCTAGAGGGAATGTGCAGTCATTGCAGAATGAAGGAAGGTGAGAAAGCACCCACTGTGGGGAATAATCACACCACAATCCCTTCTCCTCCATTTCTTTTTTTTGGAATTTTGGGCACACACACACCTGACATATTTCTCAACCTACTGAACAGGGACTTGAACCACCTGGAGAGCCATGTGGGATCTGGCCTGCCTTCACCACCACACCACCACACCGCCATGTGGCCTGATGAATCAATCTTAAGTTTCTACAGATTTGGAGAGTAGTTAAAAGATAAATCTGACCTCTTCTAAAAAGGAATTATAGCCAGTCTTGGGAATTATATGACTAACCATTTTATTTTAGGTCGCCACTGTGTATAATATCTTACTGTGCCATTTAACAAACTCTGAATCCATATACTTAACCACTCTGATTAGCAGCTCAGGTGTTTTTTCTATCCTAGAAATGTTTCACTATCAAGGAAATGAAGACTACTTAAACCAGTTATGTCATTTAAAATTTTCTTTTCTCTTGATATTATATTCTGATACCATCGTCTTGAGGGAATATTTTCATGAGAAGCAACAACTGACATAAAGAACTTGAGAGCAAATTAGAAAGTACAATTCAAATAAAGAGCTCCTTGTTTAGCCCAGGATTTTAGATGGTAATCAGTGAAAGCTGGCTACTTTTGGAGGAGCTTGGAATACACAGTCTACTGATGAGGTATAATTTGATTGCAGGCCAGAATTGGGGTCTAAAAGAATAGTAGAAACGTTAAGTCTCCTGTTAGTATTATCTCAGTGGGGATTCGGTAAGTGTTAAGTAGCAGACTGATTCTTTGCTCCCTTCCAGTTCTAAGATTTCAGGATTCTGATCCTATTAACCCTCATGAAAGAGGACTTCCTTCTTGGGACCAGCAGTTGGTGTAATGGCTATGTCACTGGACTCCCATGTAGTCAACATGGTTCGAGTCCCAGACCCAGTGGCTTAAAATCACGCTAGTCATGTGTGCATGCGTGCCCAAGATCCTGAGAGGAGAATGGAAGAGAAGGGATCACGGCGTGGACATACACCCAAGGGGTGATTTCTCGCTTTCTGTCTCTCTGTCTCTCTCTATCTTTCTGGTGAGTGCACGCGCCCTATAGAAAAAATCTACCCCCAAAAAAAGAGAACTTCCTTCTCCCTAACAGCAACAAGGGGAGAAAATGAACCACAAAGGTAGTTCCATAGATCTCACCTTCTTTCTTAGATACAGCTTAAACTTACATGGCCTGGAAGGTTCGTGGTTCGAAAGTCCTCATGACCGCACACATGTGTTGATTTAACAAGCTGCTTTCTCTTAATTCTTTGGCGATTGGTGCTCCCTGGACGTCGAAGAAACAAGGTGTCAAGAAAACACAGATTTCCTTTCATAAGCTCTCATAATAAGGAAAGCAACAGGTACAGGTAAAAGTTGAACCTCCATAAAACATGTTTTACTAAAAGTTATAAATGCCATCCTTTTCATTTTAATTTGTCAGTGTGCATGTGTGCTCTCCAAAGAGAGATGGAAAGGGAGAAAGCATCTCCCCCCATTGGGATGTGGTCACACTGCAAGCCTTTCTCCTCCATTTCTTCATACTGTTGGGATTTGGGACACCCACACACTTGCATCAAGTGAGTTTTCAAGTTGCCTGGACCAGGTGTTGTTGGCCATGTTGGGAACTGGCTCCCTTAAACACTAGGCCATAGGGCTGGCCCAAATGCCACACATTTTTGGAGAATATTATTCATTCATTTTTTTTTTTGGTTAGTTTACATGTACCTATGCTGGATGAATTTATTAAAAATATCTTAAAACATTATAAATTGTATATGTGATAATGAATGAATAACCATCCTTTTAAGGAGCCTTAAAACAGATTAAAGTTTGCTAATTTCTTTTTTTAAGATTTTTAAAATTTACTTCTTTCATGAAAGACCAAGACAGAGAGAAAGAAGGAGAGATAGGCAACCCTCAACAGGGTCCTTGTGCTACCATCCTACCCTCAACTTCAGCCAATCAGGATCATCAGCCTACGGGCAATACCCTGTCTGTACAGGGAGACATCAGAACATGAACCTGGGACTTACCCATAGGGCCTCGCTATTGTGGAGCATTGTGTTACTGCACCACCATGGCTGACCACTGCAAATTTCTTAAATGTCGGCTCAGTCACAAAATAAATAAATAAATAAATAAGATTGTATCACAGCCTGACTTCTGAGACTGTTTCTGAGAATAGTTGCAATTCTCTGGAAGTTCCAGTGGTAGGATTTCTAGTATCGAGTGATTAATTGTGGACATCATCCTAGTTCCTTAAATCTAAGAAAACTACTCACTTCTCTGAACCTAAGTTTCTTTGTCTTTTTAAATGATAATGATACTTATACTTCAGATTTGTCCTAAGGATCCAAAGACATAATGAATCTAAAACTTTGATCATAATGCTCTTTTTTCCTCTCTCCTGTTTCCTCTTTTTCCTTCCATCTTCTTTCACCTTATTTCTGTATTTTATTTCCATTATCATCTCTTCCTCTCTCTGTCCTTCTTTATCCCACCAAACTCACTTTCTAATAACAAAATAGTTGCTGACAGCAATCCCTTCACCTCCAATCCCCTCTTGGGACTTTGGGCATGTACACACATGTGCCTGGCATGATTTTCAAGTCGCCAGTCCAGGACTAGAATTGCGATCAGCCATGTGGGATCCCGTGCCATAACCTTCACGCCACTTACTGGTCCACTGTGTTTCTGTTTTTAATTTTGTTATGTTTTAATGAGCCATAGCCAGATTACAGGATTAGTTTAAATATCCACCCAAATACAATACCTTTGTTTGGAAGCATTCAACTGCATTTTCAGCTTTGCAACAAGATGGAATAATTTTGTCATACCGAGCAGCCAAAGAAAGAATTGTAGGTGCATACAGGAAGGGGTGACTTCTTGATATTTCATAGATGTATCTGCAAAATGAAATTGAGCTCGAGAATTTACAAACACATAAAAATAAGACTACTTCTCCTTAGAAATGGACTCTTCTGGTCGTCTAAAGTTCATAGAACAACGAGAGCAAAAATGCGCTTGACTTTTTCTTTACTGTGTTCCTAAAGGGACAACAGTTAGGTTTTTTTTCCCATGTGCCCAAAAAAATTCTTAGGGAAAACGTAATTCGACAGATGATACCAGATTCTAATGGGCATGGGCACACCAAAAATCACTCTCTTCCATTTCTCCATCCTGATGAGATTTGGGCATGCACAGGCACATCCCTGGCATCTTTCTTAAGCCACTGGGTCCAGGACTCAACTGCACAGTCTGTCATGTGGGGTCCAGCTGCCTTAACCACCATGCCACAAGGTCGTCCCTTCACATTTTTTATTTCCAGGCAATTTGGTGAACACAAAGCCTTAAAATTTGGCTTCAGAAGGAGTCATTTTGTGCAGTACTAATAGATTCTTGGGTAAGGCAAAATTGAGAGATTAGAGGGGGTGGGAAACAGGCTGTATCTCAAGAGGTGACAAAAACAGCTAACGGGTCTGTTGTGTGGGCTGTCCTGCATCTAGCACACTATGGAGACAAGTACACTTAAGAGTTGCTCTCCCAGGGTCAGCCAGTGGCATGGTGGTTAAGGTGTCACTATCCCACATGGCCAGCTGCTCAGTTTGAGTCCCAGACCTGGCAACTTGAAAAACACCAGGCATATGTGTGTGCATGCCCAAAGTCCCAGAATAAGGGAGAGATGGAGGAGAAGGGATTGCAGCATCTCCCACAGGGGCTGCTCTCTTACTTTCACTCTCTCTCGGTCTCTCTCCAATGAATGCACACACTCTCTGGAAATTTTCTTTTTAATTGCTTTCCTAAACACCCAGTGAGACCTCAGCAGATACAGTTATCGTGATCTCTACTTAAATTCTAAATTCTGGGATGTTTGCTTCCCTTTAAATCGGATCCTTACTTGTTTATGAATGTCTCCCTGTTTTCTTCATATGCTTTACAACTCGTGGCAGGTTCTAGGACTTGGTGGGGCCGGATGGATGCCGGAGTGGCCTTTTTGTGTGAGAGCATGCAGTCGTGTCTTTCCTTTTCACTTCGACTGCAGCAGTCTGAAAATCCATACTTTTCAGAAATTTCCTTCTCATGGCAAATTTCTTCCAGAAAAGCAGGGAGCTATAGGAAAGATTTTATATTTAGTAGGAAACAACTGACTTTGAAAAACTTCCGTAAAGCATACAAAGAGTGTTCTACTATCCCAAATCAGAACTATAGATTAAGAAACTTGCCAGTATAAATTTCAATACGTTTATCCATAGTTTACCCTGACGGGATAGCTTTCTTTGTTGTCTTTTGGAAAATGATATTTTAATTTCCAACCTTGAGTAGTATACGTGACTACTAGGCAAAGCTGTTTTATTTTTCAAAGGAAAAGAGGCATGCAATATTTTGTCTCCTTCACTTTGAATTATTTTCTTTTTCCCTTTTATGTTATCAGCAATTTGGCCTCAAGATACATAAGCTTTCCTTTTTATATCAACCATGTTTCAGAAACTCATTCCATGTGGCATTCTTATGGCAAGACATTGATCTAAAGTTATATATTAATTTCAGTTAAAACGAGTTTTAAATGGAATGAAAATAGAAAGATTGAGCTAAAATGTTTTAAAATGCACGTGCTTCCTTTCTTGGTGCCTTCACTTCACCAAAATCAGGTGACAACACCAATATTCCAAAGGAAGCTTCTGAAGAATACAAGTGTTTCATTCATCTCAGGAAATTTTTATGTAGCTTTTGCAACTGTTCATATTTAGAGAACACTGGAACTTTTAAGTAAGACTTTGAACTCCCACATTAAAAAATACTTTTAACTTTATAATGATAAATCACCAACCAATAACGTTATTATCTAGATGATTTTTATTATGAGTTTTATAAGATCATAAATTTTGAAGACGGAAAGTACTTTAGCTTTAAAGAGAAAGTCCTTCTACAATATCCCAATCCTGGTGTTTTGATCATTTCATCAACCCAAACTTGATAGAAGATTCTCGAGGTATTTTATTCCACAATTGGATAGCTCTAATTATTATAAAGTCTTTTTTTTTGTTTTGGAGAGGTTTTCTTTTCAGTATAAGGCGCGTGCGCTCACCAGACAGACAGACAGAAACAGAGAGACAGAAAGCAAGAAATCATCCCCCAGGGAGGATGGCCATGCTGCAATCCCTTCTCTTCCATTCTCTCGGGATCTTAGGCACGCATGCACACGCGCCCGGTGTGAGTTTTAAGCCACCGGGTCCGGGACGCGAACCGCAGTCGACTACGTGGGAGTCCAGCGACATAGCCATTAGGCTAACTGCTGGTCCCATAAAGTCCTTTTTGATACTTAAATAAGATAAACAATCGTAACTACTATTTACTAAGCTTCTACACCAGGATATCTTTATACTAAAATGAAGTATTTAATGATTATCTACAATTCGGATGTTACTGGGTATTATATTTTCTTGTGTGTTTGCTATCTGACAACCCAATGTGCTCTTTCCGCATATTCACCATAGTGTAGGGTAGTATGGTGCGAAATAAAGCCTTTCAGTGGTAGTTCTGGAGCCATTTGGGTTGGTTGAAATCCTTGTTCTGACTTTTGTTGGTTCCCTTCAAAAACATGCTTAACCTAAGGCACAGGCTTTCGTTTTCTCAATTGGAAGATTAGCATGTATCTCTTAGGATTATGGTACAGATTTAATACATTCAGATTTGTAAACAAAGCTGATACTCCACTGGTACAGCCCATCCTTGACTCAGTGAACAACTGCTCACCTTCTTCAGTGCTGTTCTCTGTGTTAGAAAATAGTTTGATGACCAGTGAGTAACACCACCCAAAATAATGCCATTCACAGGGGCTGCTTAATAAAAATTAGCTGCTACTACTATGATTATAGCAATCTCTACAACAACCCAAATGGAAGCTATTATTCCTCAATGTAAAGATAAGAAAGCTAAAGTTTGAAGAAATTAAAAAGCATGCCCAGGGTCACCCAATTATCTTAGCCACATAATCTTATTTCAAAATCTCTGCTCTTAGTTACTGTACTTAGTTACTCTGCGAGTACTTCAAAAGGTTTGTGGGAGTTCTTGATGCTATTCCTGTTATAAAAACTTCTTTTACTAGGAAAGATTTGGGTAAACTAGAAAAATTAAACATTCTTTTTTTGGGGGAGAGGTTTTTTGCTATAGGGCGCATGCGCTTGCCAGACAGAGAGAGACATCGAGACAGAAAGTGAGAAATCACCCCCCAGGGGGGATGGTCACACTGCAATCCCTTCTCCTCCATTCTCCTCTCGGGATCTTGGGCACGTACACACACGCGCCTGGCGTGAGTTTTAAGCCACCGGGTCCGGGACTCGAACTGTGGTTGACTATGTGGGAGTCCAGCAACATAGCCATTACACTAACTGCTGGTTCTCAAAAAATTAAACATTCTTGATCTAGAATACTGATACCTGGGACCAGCAGATGGTGTAATGAGTATGTCATTGGACTCCCATGTAATCAACTATGGTTCGAGTCCCAGACTAGGTGGCTTAAAAATCTTACACCAAGCGCGTGTGCATGCATACCCAAAATCCAGAGAGGAGAATAGATGAGAAGGGATTTTGGCATAGCCATCTTCCTTAGGGGGCGATTTCTGACTTTCTGTCTCTCTCTCTGTGTGTCTCTCCAGTGAATACATACGCTCTATAGCAAAAAAAAAAAAAAAAAAGTTGCTTCAGCATGAGGTGAAATTCACTCCATTAATTTTTTCTGCTAGAATCAAGAAGATGTTTATTTCCCATGCTGATTCTGGAGGAATTAACTTCCTCCAGAAAATAAATATGCTCCCTATGAGCTTCTTCTGACTTTGACTGTATCTCACAGTAAGTTCAGAGTAGTTCATGAGAACTTGAGAATGTAGTGGTCATTGCGGGAAATGATTGATGAAATTGTCCACTTAAGTAGGAAATGTAACTACTTTTTCAGCTTTTGGTTTTCATTGTGCATGTGTTACTACCACAAACAACATAAACTTATATTCTTTAAAATGTTGTGGAAAAATAAAATTAAAGTACAAGTTCATTTGGTGCAAAAAACCTTGAAATCTAACCATACTCGTTTCATAATACATCTTCCATAAACTTGTTGAAGACTTCCGGTATTATCTTTTTTCTATAGCCACTCATTGTTTTTTTTTTCCTTCTGTTCTCTTCAACATTGAGAATCCATCTAACTCTCTTTTTAAACAGCTTTTCAAGTATTTAAATACATTTCACAAGCCTTCCCTATATCTTCTCTTCTGCCTGCTAAATTTTGGTCAAATATCCAAGTGTTTTGTTTGGTTTTGCTTTGTTTTCTTATCCACTCACCTGGTTTTCAAAACACCCTGAAGCCTGCTCACTGCCAGTGGGTTTCTCAATCACTGTCAATACATCCTTTACCATTTTGCTTACTTCCTCGTAAGTGGCCTCCTTAACAAATTGGGCGCAAATTATGGTAGCACTGAAACAAAAATGCATGTGAATGTTTGAGTAACAGACTTATACCAAGCTTATTTTTCTCAAGGAGAATTTTGGGGTTTTGGGTCTGTTTTATTTTCTGTTTATGTTGTGACCTGTTTAGAGAATAATCAGAGATAAAATTATATATAACATCTCTCTCTCTCTCCCTCTCTCGCTATATATATATATATATACACACACACACACTTTTTTCATTTATATATGTATGGAATTAGAGTCTAGCCACACAGGAAGAAATTTCAGGCTTTTACTAACCCTCTTCCTGTATAAATATATATCAATACACAGTATAAATATATATCAATTCACAGTATAAATATATATCAATACACAGTCAAAATAAGCAGATTTCTCAGAAGAGTGGTCTCTCCTCTTACAGTCACCCAAGCACTGCAATACACCTAGAATGGAAAGTATTTATATATATTCTTTGCATTCTTCTTTTAAATTTAAACAAAGAATTGATCACTGGACCTTTGTCTGTGTCTACTCCCAGCATTAGCAAGACTATAGTGCTCATGAGTTGACTCAAAGCAATGCTAGTGCAGATTTCTGTGAGCAAGAAGCAGCAGCAAAACACTACTTTAAATTTCCATTAGAAATTTCCGAAACACAGAATGGAAAGACGACATTCAAGAGAGTGGCATATTCTGCTCAAATAACAGAAAATGGAATAATTCATCTCCTATAAATTGTTACAAAGATTTAAGTAGTATACAGACTAAAGAACATCATGATATCACCCTATTGGTATTAATGAAAAAATATCACCAATTTATTCATGGTTGCCACTGACCAGACACTAATTTCTAGTTTCTAAAATCTGATTTGATTTTCCCCCATGGAATTTCAAGGAATTTAAAGATTACTACCTAATATATTGGCTAACAGTTCAAGTCCTTCAATATCAATTTGATATTCAGTGTAAATAACTTCTCATGAAATCATCCAGTTTGTTTTTATACATCAAAAAACCATAGGGCTATCCAACATTATTTAATAACCTACAGAGGTTATCATTGATTTGCATATTTAATGTGCATTTCTACAAGGGAAACTTACATGTTGACTAAATTCACCTCTGCAGAACATTGGGATGAATCCAATACGGAAGCTGGAAAGCAAAATAAATTTAATGAAAAGTGGTGTTTTCAGCCACCATCCAATAAAGTAATTACTATTACATACGAAGAGCTGTATTTAATTTAGAACTATACCATTTTAGAACTAAGAAGATCACATATTTAAATATCTTAATTTTGTACTAGAGAAAACTAGAGGCTAAAGAATAAAACTAACAAGAAAAATAGCAAATATTAGCACAAAAATCCATATTTTTTCCTCCAGTTGTTCAGCTTTCCCTGCATTGTGATGCTCTAATTGGATTAAAAATCAAATGATAAAAAATATATTTCAGTCAACCTTTTCAACATGATTATACCACAGTTTGTCATTTATAGTCCCATCACAGCGCTTCTTCATCAGACAATAAACAATGGTCCATTTTCCTGATAAGAATAAAGATGTTACTTATTTTACCACTATGATGGCATGGTATGCAAAGAAGTGAGAATTATGGCTTTTTCGAAGTTACTATGTACATCAGTCAAATAAATGATATACAAAAAAACTCATTCAACCTAGGATATATGAACCATTCACTGGTGATGCTCAGTACAGCTATAATTTTATAAAGTTCCAAGTTTATCTTTGACTTAACTATATCTACCAGTGAATATTTTTCTTCTATGTGAAACAATAAATGTAATAAATAAATCAAGACAAATTAATAAGTATGAGCTTAAGAATTTTAAGCATCTTGATACAGAGAACAGACAAAACAGAAAAGCACAAAATATCTCACCTATGCCATAAGCATTTTTATGCAGTGTTCTGGATTCAGTAAAATTTAGTAGTAAAATTAAAGAAATTGATACCAGCCACCTCATGGTTGCTAGTTATTTTGTTGTCAGCAGTGGTGAGAATATTGCAAATTATCCTGAAATTCTTTTATAGTCTTCTCAGGCAATGCCTGTTAATTAGTAACCCTCTGTTGGTATATCCATATGTATCCTTAGGTTGAAAATGAGACAATTTGCCAATAATTAACAGCTCAAGGATTATTTGTATTTTATGTTCAAGGACATGGATCTCTTCGGGGTGGAAAAAAGGGTGGAGGGGGACTTAAAATTTTATTGTTTTGCAATGTAAAAAATATTCTTCTCAAACACAGAATAGTCAAACAGATGGTTTTTCCATAAATTGCAGAATCATTCCTTTCAAGTAAAAAAATTATCGAGAACATGAAGAAAAGCCCTTAAATTTCATATGCAATTTTACTAAATGTATTTTATCATAGACTAGGGACTGAACACATTGCTTGACCAATTCAAACTGTTCAGTAAAGAATGCACTAGGCCAGCCTATGCATGGCATGATGGTTATGGGAGCTGGGTCCCCCATGGCCAACTGGATAATTCATATCCCAGACTGGTAGCTTGAAAAATACACTAAGCACCTGTGCATGCATGCCCAAAATCCCAAGAGCAAAATGGAGAAAAAAGGATTTCAGCCTGGCCATCCCTTCTGGGGGGTGATTTTTCTCTTTCTCTCTCTCTTCAGTATCATCTCCAGCAAGTACATATATATACCTTGTAGTAAAAATCTTAAAAATAAAATTTAATGAGCTGCAATTTTTTAAAATTGAGTTTTTCTAGATGGTAGAATTACGAGTGAATTTTATCCTTACTCTTTCAAAACTGCTCAATGAAAGAGTAATGCATAATTTTTAAATTAAATATAAAAATGAACTGAATATATATATATATATATAGTTAAGGTACTGGACTCCCACATAGCCAACAATGACTTGAGTCCCAGATCTGGCAACTTGAAAATCACACTAGATGAGGGTGCCCAAAATCCCGAGAAGAGAAGTGATTGTGGCTTAGCCTGGGGGTGGGGGGCAGAGAGAGTGGTGAGTTCTCACTTCCCCTCTCTCTGTTTCTCTCTAGCAAGGGCACATGCCCAAAGAAAAGTTTATCCTCAATAGCGCTTCTAGCAGATGACTTGAGTCCCAGATCTGGCAACTTGAAAATCACACTAGATGAGGGTGCCCAAAATCCCGAGAAGAGAAGTGATTGTGGCTTAGCCTGGGGGTGGGGGGCAGAGAGAGTGGTGAGTTCTCACTTCCCCTCTCTCTGTTTCTCTCTAGCAAGGGCACATGCCCAAAGAAAAGTTTATCCTCAATAGCGCTTCTAGCAGATACAAACATTTATCATAGCACAAACAAGGTGTCCGTGGTGTCCAAGTAAAATTCTCATTCACTTGTCAGTTTCTGCTCATTTTCTGCTATGGGCGGCCACAGTACATTTTGTCTCTTGAGAAGCAAACACACTAACAGTAACAAACCTTGCTCACATCCTAGGAGGGTTTTCTAAAAGCTTATGGAAAATGTATATTATAAAAAGCTATACAGAGATTTCACTTTATTGAGGGTGTTTTTGTTTTTGTTTTTGCAATAGGCCACATGCAACAGAGAGAAACAGGGAAGAGGGTGAGAAATCACCCCTGGGGGAATGGCTATACCACAATCCCTTCTCTTTGATTTTCCTCTTGGGATTTTACATATTCATGCACACACACCCAGCGTGTTTTTTAATTGACAGGGTCCGAGATTTGAACTATCCAGTCAGCCATGTGGAATCCAGCTGCCTTAACCACCACACCACCTGGCTGGCCCATCAACATTTTTTTCTTACACCAAATAGAATCACACTTTGATTCTATTTTTTTACATGAACTTCTTGAATTTCCCTCATTCTAACTTTGTCTACCTGTTTGAATTTCAGGGTAGTGTTCACCATGCCACAGAATCAGAGGACTACAGTCATAGTTAAAACATGTGGATTTCGGGGCCAGCAAGTGGCATGGAGGTTAAAGCACTGGATCTCACAAGGCCAACTCCTTAGCCTGGACCCTGTGGCTTGAAAATCATGCTGGGCACATGTACAGGCATGTCCAAAATCTTGAGGAGACTAGAGAAGAAGGGATTGCAGCATGGCCATTCCCCCTGGGGGGTGTTTCTCACTTCCCCCCCTCTTTCTCTCCTCTCTCTGTCTCTCTCTAGTGAGCACATGCACCCTATAGAAAAACTACAAAAACTCAAGAGAGTGAGCAGATGCTGCCGTTGCCGCTGGGCTGGTCTTAGTCTATGCTAGCAGGGGAGAGGGGCAGCGGAGCAAACATCAATGTCAGGGTTGCCCATAGCGAGGTGAATCCAAATACCCATGTAATGAACAGCCCAGGTATGTGGCTAACTTAAGCACTGGGAGTGGGCCTGCTTCATATTGTTTTATACAGCATTCCCTTCTTCAGTGTTCCTGTTGCTTGGACCTTAACTAATATTCTACATAATCTGGGGACATATGTATTTTTGCATGCAGTGAAAGGGACACCTTTTGAAACTCTTGACCAGGGTCAAGCAAGGCTCCTAACTCACTGGGAAGAACTATGGAATACAGTTTCCATCTTCACGGAAATTTTCCACGGTTTCTCCAATAATTTTATATTTTCTGGCAAGTTTCTATACAAAGTATGATCCAACTCCCTTCATCCTAAACACAGCTTCTCTCCTGAGTGTGCTAATTCTCAAAATGCCACAACTACATGGTATTCAGATCTTTGGGAACAGTAAGTATTGAGATGTTTCGATACTGAATAAAAGTGTTTGCAGCTACTGAATCTCCTGTTTTTTTTTAAACTGCACTGTTTCTGTAATATAAAATGAGAGGTATTTACATTGGAAGGCCAACTGCTGGCTCTTCATATGCTGTTTGGAAGTGCAGATTTCTACTAAAAGACGCCTCTGTTTAATGCATCTGGTATATTTCTGAAGACAGGCTTGATTGGCAGGCTGGGCAGGCCCAGCCTATAAGTTAAATGGCAATACAATGAGGCGTAATAGATAAATCCAAGGAAATAAGAGATTTGTAAAGAAAAACTCGGACCAACTTAAGTTGTATTGAATGGGCATTACGTTAGGAAAAGAAAATTTCCAATCATTCAGTCATGGTTAGTTCAAGCAGATTTACATATAAACCAGAATCATTTCTTTACGTGTTTATCATAGATTGTTTTTATTACCATATACTTCCCCTTGTTTTATTTAAGAAGATATACCCCATCTTGTTACGTACAAGCCAGTTCCTACCTTATGAGTATACATTTTTGGTCTTGCTGGCTCCGTAGAATGTGTTTGCAGATGAGGTTGTTTTTACATTTATTATATTGCAGAGTTCGTGAAGGTCCACCTTCATGACTGGTGATGGGTAGCCAGGTAGCTACAGGCAGCCTCCGAGTCAGTGTTCTACTTGTGGAACAAAGTGAATTTTACTACTTTTCCAGACACAAGGCTGCTAAACCACTTAAGAAAATAATTTACTTCTCGCAGTTAAAATATATAGTAATGTGAAGGTTTTTGCTTGATTGAACAGTTTAACTGGTAGTCAGTCTTTAGAAAAGGAAATTAAAAATGGACCACTTGACAGCCAACCCATGGTCTGGCAGAAACTGCTTCCTAGCAGTAGTACCAACGTAAGTCATGGAGTCCTCCCTAGCAGGTCTACAGTAAAGGTAACATTGTCTTTTCTTTGCCTTCCTGCTCTCTATCCTCATGTTTTGCTCATTAATATTTTGCCTTTTAGTACATGGGTCTCAGTGTGGATAACTCAAAATGGTACCTATTTCCAGAGCAGCAACCATATTGAATTCTTGTGACTTGGGGAAGATTCCTATAGTTACTGACATTAATTGCAAGAAAAAACTATACAGTCTCTTGAGAAATGCATACATTAAAAAGAGAAAAGAAAGTTCTTATATGGGATGAAGCTGAAAAACTGTAACATTTATAACAAAATGGAGTGAAAAGAGTTACAGACCAACCTATAAATCAATGTATGTCGATAAACTGACTTTTGGAGGTAATGATCATTGTTTTGTACTTCAAAATCATTGAGTTTAGAAATCAATTGTATGATACGTCCTTTGTAGGTTTGTCTTTTCCCGTGCATTTTTAAATAACTGGTAATCTGTACTTTAATAAAAGTTTTAAAAAATAAAGAAAAAGATAATATAGATTAAAATTGTTGCTCTGCCACTTAACTACATGACTTTTAGTGAGCTACTTAATGGCTCTGGGCTTGCTTTTCCTCATCAATAAAATAACAATAATGATAGCACCTTCATGATGAAATGAGAATTAAATATACAATAAGCATAAATGGCTAAGAACAGGGCCTGGCACAGGGAAGCCATTTAGAGATGAGGATTTTATTTACTCATTTACCAAAAAATGTTAAGCCTGCCTATCAGGCACTGTTCTTTGATGAGAATAATCAGCAACAAGAAACAGGCACCACCCCTCACAGGCCTGCCATCTAACAGGAGAGACCATTGTACATGGCGTGACCGGTGCTGAAAAGCTGTGAAAGGGGGACGCCTGACAGCTTTGGGGAGGGCGAGGGAGGAGCCCCATAAAGCTTCCTGGAGGCAATAACGTTTTAGTGGTGACCTGAAGAAAAACTGGAGGTAGACCAAATAACGAGGAGGGAAGAGCGCCAGGCACGCGTTAAGGCGGTACAAAGGCCACAGAAAGGCCCTTCAGTCAGGGAGAGCAGAACCTGTTTTCAGAATGGGGAAACTTCCGGCTCAAGGAAGCTCCAAGCTTAAAGACCAGAGCACAGAGTACATCCGGGGAAGTTCTGGAAGGTTAACAGAGGTCAAAGGTCTTTTAGGTCACGTTTACTTCTCATCCCGGGGAGGCCTCAACAAGGAGCTAACAGAAATGATGTTTGTCTTTTGAAACTCTTGTTACGAAAGAGGAAAAGATGGTGATAAAGACACCAGTTAGGAAGTTTTTGCAATAATACAGTCCAGTAGGTGACCTAGATAAGAGAGGTGCTCATGGGAAACGAGAAAGGTGGAGAAAATGAAGGGGTAGAAATGCGATAAAACTGAAAGGACTTAATAAGGGATCTTCAAAAAGTTTATGGAGGATACATATTATGAAAAATTATTCGTGGATTTCTTTTTCTTGCTTGCTTGCCTTTTTTGACACTAAAATAAACTCATCCTTTAATTCCATTTTCCATGAGCTTTTTGAAGTACACTCTTAATAACTGAGAATGTTCGGTTTGAGATGCAGACAGAGGGACTAGCTCACACACATAGCTTACACACGGCACCTAGCACATAATACCTGTTGACCTAGCACAATTATCATCAGACCCCTTTTACACGCTCAGAAACATTCTCTGTGGGGGCGCACATGGCACAGTGTCTGTAAACCCTCCCAGCCGAGATGACTTTGGGCATTTAAATTATGCTTCTTATGCTCTGGAACAAGATTGAGGTTGGATAAGGAGACTTGGGAGCGTTTGGCTTGACGAGGTTTATTGTGACCATGTGAGTGGACGAGAAAGATCACAGTCAAAAGATGAAGCCTGGGACCAGTGGGTGGCATCATGGTTAAGGGTGCCAGACTCCCACATGGCCAACAACGGTTTGAGCCCTGGACCTGGCAGCTTGCTTTCTCACTTTCCCTCTTTCTCACGCTGTCTCTCTCTGTCAAATTAAATAAATAATAAGTATAAATAAAATAATTCTTTAAAAAAAAAAAAAAAAAGAGGAAGCCTGAGAAACTCCGGACTTTACAGGGCAAGCAGAAAGGAGCTTTGGACCAGTTCCTACACCAACTGCAAACAATCCGCAGTCTACATGTGCTGTTGCTCAAAGTTTAGCCCCAAGTACAGAGTTCACATCCAGCGCTTTGCCATTGCTCCATTCTGATTCGCTTTACTTTTTCATAAATCTGTAAAATGCTTAGAAGCAACACAGCATGGAAAACTGGAGTTTGGTATCAGATTCTAATCCTGGCTGTACCAACGATTAGCTATAGGACTTTATGCAAATAAATTAATCACCCTGATGCTTCATGTTTTCACATATAACAGGAAAAAAAATTTCCCCTGAAATTTACTTCGATGTATAGGCAGAACAATATTTTTAAAATACTTGATACCTATAGATTATTTTAATGATAACAGTAATCTTGTCATTATTGCATTAACATTTTAAACATTAGAGACGTTCTTCTTGAAAGCAGTTAAGCTGTACACGCAGCTTGTTAGAAAATGCCTTCTCAGGGCCAGCAGATGGCGCTGGACTCCCACTTGGGCGACCCTGGCCTGGAGGCTTAAAACTCAGGCAGGGTGCATGTGCATGCTTGCCCAAGATCCTGAGAGGAGAATGGAAAATAAGAGACTCTGGTGTGGCCATCCCCATTGGGGGAGGGGGTGATTTCTCACTTTCCTTCTCACTGTTTCTGTCTCTCTTCCCAGAGCCCATGCACCCTAAGGCAAAAAACTCTTAAAAAAAAAAAAAAAAGGCAAAAGAAAATACCTTCTCTTTTCTCATTCTCCCAGGACCTTTTTCATTTTTAATTCATGAGTTTGGGTGGGTGGTTGCTTCAAAGTGTGTTTTTTAAACCTTACTTCCCATCAATGCTTGTAAAAATTGTACCCACTCTTTAAAGACTTTATCAAGTAAGTCTGCATGGACCCAGCCCAGTGGTGCAGTCAGTAGGAAACTGAACTACAGCGCTGGGAGTCAGCCACATGGCTGACTGCGAGTTTGGATCCCTGGGCTGTGTCAGCCTAGAAACATGCCATGCCATGTGTGCACAGGCACCTGAGGAGCTGGAAGGCTGGGGCAGGGGCTCTTGGTAAGATGATCCCCCCCAAGAGTGTTTTCTTTCTCTCTCATGCGCTTGTGCTATCATTAAAAAATAATAATAAATAAATAAATAGGGACTAACATGTCATAGTGGTTACATCGCTGGACTTACACATGGTCAATTGCAGTTCAAGTCTCAGACCCGGCGACTTGAAACTCACACCTGGTGCACCTGCATGCATGCCCAAAATTCCAAGAGAAGCCTGGAGGAGAAGGGATTTTAGCATGGCCACCCACCCTGGGGATTTCTCACTTTCCCTGTCTCTCCAGCAAGCACACGCATCCCATGAGGGAGCAGGGGAGACCTCTTTCTAAAAAAAATAAAAGTAATATACATGAATGTATTTTCACTTACTCCCTGACTGGAAAAGAGCCCTCTCACCTTTGGGAACTTAGAATAAATACCCTTGAGATTTTTCTCCCTGCGTTTCTTGTTGGATCTTATATCGGAGGCGTCTGTGAGCTATGCAATTAACTTCTAGCATTCAAGGATTCTCTGTGTTGTGATTCCTGTGCTGCTTAGCACATCTGGCGTGGAATATAATTTTTTTTTTGAGAGGTTTTCGCTATAGGGCGTATGCGCTCGCCAGACAGAGAGAGACAGAGAGACAGAAAGCGAGAAATCACCCCCCAGGGGGGATGGTCACGCCGCAATCCCTTCTCCTCCATTCTCCTCTCGGGATCTTGGGCACACATGCACACGCGCCCGGCGTGAGTTTTAAGTCACCAGGTCTGGTCCGCGAACCGCGGTCGACTATGTGGGAGTCCAGCGACATAGCCATTACACTAACTGCTGGTTCCCAGGAATATAATTTTTTATAAACAGAAACTGAACAGCGCTGAATCAAATTGTTGTTGTCAGAGAGAGACAGTGAGAGGGAAAGTGAGAAATCGCCCCCTAGTGGGGTGGCCACGTTGCCATCCCTTCTCCTCCGGTCTCATCCTGAGGTTTTGGGCATGTACTCATTTATCAACACAAAACATGACACAGCTCTCACACTCTTTGTATCACAGAACATTAGTGAAATGTTTCTATTTATATTGTCTTTGATAGCCAGGGTTCAAGGACCTCAGGGAAGGGGACGGTATTCAGGGTTTTGAGAAGAAGCCAGTGAGTCCATTGGCAATCTGCAGAACTTAATACAGACCCCACAGAGCAGATGTAGTTCAAACGTCAGCACAATGGGTGTCCCCAAATTCCTCAAGCCCAATAGGGGCCTCTTGTCCCTTAAGATTTATTGACATTTAGTCCTGTCCTCTGCCCACCTACGGAGAGTCACTACCACCACCCCTAACGTTCTGAGAATTCGGGGAGGGTGGGGAGAACTGCCTGCATGTATTTTTGACATCTTTGGCTTTTACTTCTTAGTGCTATTTAATGCTTTAACCCCTGTTCTATCTTTTCGCCTTTACCAGTTTTCTGTTTCGTGTCCTGAACCCCATGTTGGAGACACCACAGTCATTTTTTCAAAGAACCCCAACACAAGTTTGTGTCAAGAAACTAAAAATCAAACATGGAAGGACCTCTTTGGCTCACATCAACACCACCTGACTGTCTTCATGTCCAGCCCTGCCCGACCTCCTCCCCGCTTGGTCTCTCCCCTTCCTTAATCGCTGCTCCTCTAGCCCCCACCTCTACAGTGCCCTTCCTGTTATTGGTTTTAGGCAGAACAAACTATCTCTCCCTTCGTGTAATTTGAGCCTGATTAGATCATACTCTGTAGAAAAAGACTTTACCTTTCATATTTGTGCCCTCCAAGAGCTATTAAAGTGTTTTAATTTAAGAAAAAAAATAAATAAAAAGGACCAGCAGATGGCATAATGGTTTACGTCACTGAACTGCCGCATAGTCTACTGTGGCTCAAGTCCTGGACACAGAGGCTTAAACTCACACCAAGCACATGTGCGTGTGTGTCCAAGACCCCGACAGGAGAGGGGAGGAAAAGGGATTGCAGCATGACAACCTCCCCCCCCAGGGGATGATTTCTCACTTCCTGTCTCTCTGTCTCTCTCTGACTTTCTGGCAAGTGTACATGCCTATAGCAAAAATCTAAATAAATAAATGAATGAATGAATGAATGAATGAATGAATGGAGTCAGAGAAAGGGCAATAGGTGGCTTAGTGGTTCATATGCTAGACTCCCACATGGCTGACCACAGTTTGAATCCCAGACCTGGTGGCTTGAAAATCATGCCAGGCACATGTACGCGCATCCCCAAAAATCTCAGGAAGAGACTGGAAGAGGAGGGATGGGAGCACGGTCATCCCCAAGGGAGTGATTTCTCACTTTCCCTCTCACTGTCTCTGTCTATCTTCAACGAGTGCATGAGCCATATAGCAAAAACCTTAAAAAGAAAAAAAAAATATAGTTTTTCTTCATCAAAGGGATTTTTGCCTCTGGCTTTTAGGGGGAAAACATTTCCTCCTTTCTGTATCAGGAACAAAGTGAGAATGGTCAGAGCCAGATCAGGCAACCAATTTGCCGGCCAGACTCGAAAGGACGAGAGTGCCGTGAGGTCAGCACGGTGAATAAAGATGTGAACGTGAGTCAAGCCGACCCAGAGCAAAGCGAATGAGCTGTCGATCAGAAATAAATATATGTTCCATTAACAGAATCTCCCCTTTTATGGATTCGTTGCTTGCAGTAAGTTAGCACGGGTATCTACCAGTCACTCATGCATGAGAGGTAGTTTGTATAATTCTAGACCAATCTGAGTGAGACGAAGTGACAACGCCATATGGAATCATTTCTGGGTCTGTCAGCTTTGAATGTGCAGTACTTGATTTGTTTGAATTTGGGAACATTTTTACTACTTCACTTTTTAAATGTGAATATGAATGATAAAATGAATCATTATTATTATTATCGTAAGGTATAAATTTGTGTAAGTCAAATTTGCATAAAATGCAATTTACTGTGTTCATTGTTTTGGCAGTCCAGGAAATAATTATAAGTATAGATTCTGTGATTTGTAATTTACAATATTTTTAGCCTGCAGCATAATATTAATTTATTCATTTATTTTTTGTTGAATACCTACTATACACCAGGTAATGCTCAATGCCAAAAGAAATATATAGACTTCTTTTATATATATATAGGCCACGCCGCAATCCCTTCTCCTCCATTCTCCTCTCGGGATCTTGGGCACACACACACGCATGCCTGATGTGAATTTTAAGTCACTGAGTCCGAGACTCGAACTGTGGTCAATTATGTGGGAGTCCAGTGATGTAACCATTATGCCATCTGCTTTTCCCAGCACATTAGACGTCTAATTCATGATTTCCTTTGATGAGAAATGCTATCTAGTTGAAAATAGAAACACTCAAAAGAACTGACATAATTAAATGGGCCTGGTCTCAGGAGTCAGACATATTTTTGTTCAAATTCCAACTCTAGGACTCAGATTGATAGAGTATAAAATGATTAGGGCATTAAAGATTGGGTAAAAAAACATAGAGGGGGATGGACTGAAAGGTAGGTTTCCATTGAGGCTTGGACTATATAGTGTCTAAGGAGAGTTATGAGGTGCAATGGGAACAACAGGAATGATGTGCTTCCATGTGTGTTTTTATATCTCCAACACATTTGTTACAAAATAGCAATCTTATCACACCCTCATTTGCCTCCTTACCTTGGACCTTCAAAACTATGAGCTGAATAATTCTCTATTCTTGATAAATTATCTATACTTGGGTATTCATTCAGTTCTTAAGCAACAGAAAAATGGACCACACATGGAAAATTGGTACCAGTGAAGTAAGTCTGTTTCTTTAATAACAAATATCTGAAAATATGGAATTGTCTTTGGCACTAGGTAATGGGCAGCGGTTGGAAGAGTTTGAAGGAGCAGGCTAAAATGGCCTAAATTCTGCTCAAGTTTCAGAAGGATACATTAAAAATGAACTGGATCTTTTTAGAGATTGGTCAAGGAGTTGTAACCAGAATGATAGAAATATGAACAGTACAGACCACTCCTAGGCAATCTCAGTTGAAAACGAAGAATTGGAAATTGGAGAAAAGGTCATCCTTGTTACACATCTGCATGGCAAAGAATTGGATTCATTGTGTATGTGAACTGATGCTTTTGTGGAATGTTGAATTTAGGAGTGATGAAAATCTGCAAATATATTTTTTAAGCAAAATATTAAAGGATGTATATGATTACTTCCAACAGCCTACAGTGAAATGAAAAATAAATTAGATGACTTAAAGGTAGAATTGATAACTAAAAGGGAAACAAAGTGGAAATTTTTGGAAAATTCACAGCCTGACCACATAAAGAATGAAAATGTATCTTCAGGAGAGCGCAGCCAAAAAACCACAATGGGAGAAAAGCACGAAGGGCATCATAAAGATCTTTGAGGTTCCCCATCCTGTCATAGGTCCAGAGATCTAGAAAAGCAGAATGGTTTCAGGGGTCTAGACTAGGACAGACTCGCTACCCTTAACACCCCCCAGTACTCTCTCCTTCATGCTAGTGCAGCACTCCTCAGCCCTGGCTGTGATTCAAATAATTCCAGGTGTGGCTTGACACACTTACGACTGCTGCTCTGCCTACTGCTCCATAACGTACAGGCAGCAGGTTGTGGTGGTGTGCACATGGAAGTAATTCTGCTGGTGTAAGGAATGCTGGAGCTGTGAAAACATGAAGGCTTTCACCAACTGTACATTTGAAAGGATGTCTTGGATAATTTGGGGATCTAGGCAGAGACTTGTCACAGGAGCAGAGCCACTACAGAAAGCCACCACTAATACAATGAAAAGCCGACATGAGGGGTCAGAGCTGCCACAGAAAGTCCTCACCAGATAAATGCCTATTGGAGCCACAGGGGCAGGGCCACTCTCAAGACCCTAGAACAGTAGAGCTACCGATGTCCAACACCAACCTGGAAGAATTTCAGGCACAACCATCCAAACTAAAGAGCTGAAACATGGACTGGACCCAGCAAAGCTGTAAGAGCAAAACTATCTGACACTTTGAGAATCCAAGTCCTGCAGCAGAGTACTCAGAATGTGGTCCACATAGTAAAAGACTGTCATTGAGATTTGAGGTCTCAAATCTTCAGATGTGCTTGGGCTGTTATCTTATTTTTCTTGTGGACTGGAAATTGCTGTATTTGGGGAACATGCATTTTGCTTTGATTTCACAGGCATACAGCTGGACTTTAACGTTTTGAGTTGGTGTTGGAACAAATTAAGACTTTTAGGACTCTCAGGATGAGACAGATATATTTTGTATGAAAGAAGGTCATAAATTTTCTGGGCCAGAGAGGAAATGCTACAGTTTGAATGTGCCTCCACCATCCCAAGATTCATGTGATGAATTTTGGCTATGATCAGATTAAGAAAGTGAAAACTTCATCCTACCGTTGGATTAAGAAATGGGGCTATAGCCCAGCCATGGTGACACAGGGGATGAGGCACCACGGAGTGACACTGAAGTCATATATGAAGGCCCTGGGCTTGTTCCTGGACTGGGTTGACCTGAACACGGTGAGTGTGTCTATGGGTACACCCATGACCCTGGCTAGCTATCTAGAAAGCTGAGGCAAGAGGACTACAGTGTAGCAAGATCCTGTCAGGGTTTCTCTCTCTCTCTCTCTCTCTCTCTCTCTCTATCGCTCGCTCTCCCCTCTCTCTGTCTTTCTCTCTCTCTCAAATAAATAAAATGAACTTTAAAAAAGAGGGGGGCATGGGGCCAGCAGTTAGCGTAATGGCTATGTTGCTAGGCTCTCACGTGGTCTACCATGGTTCGTGTCCCAAACCCAGTGTCTTAAAACTCACGCTGGGTGCGTGTGCGTGCGTGCCCAAGATCCCGAGAGGAGAATGGAGGAGAAGGGATTGCGGTGTGGCCATCCCCCCTGGGAGGTGATTTCTCGCTTTCCGTCTCTCTGTCTCTCTCTGTCTGGTGAGCACACGCGCCCTATGGCAAAAACCTCTCAAAAAAAAAAAAGGGGGGGGGGCGTCAGGGCCAACAGATGGTGGTTAAGGCACTAGATTCCCACATAGAGGCTTAAAAGTCATACTGGACGTGTGTGTGTGTGTGTGTGTGTGTGTGTGTGTGTGTCCAAAATCTTGGGAGGGGAAATGGAGAAGGCACTGTGGTTTGACTATCCCTCCTGGGAGGTGATTTTTCACTGCCCTATCTCTGTCTCTCTCTGACAGATACATGTAACCAATGGCAAAAAACTGACAACAACAACAAAAAATAAAGGTGGGACCTTAGGGAGATGATTGAGGTTAAGATCATCAGGATGAGGCCCTTGACAGACACACGCTCTGCTCTTTCTGTCTCACTGTGCGATGCCCTTTGCTAACATGGGGCTCTGCAGAGAGACTCCACCAACAAGAAGCCCATCCCCAGAGATAGTCCCACAAACCATACCTCCAAAACCATGACCCAAATAAACCTCTATTCTTTTTTATTCTTTCATTTTTGCTATAAGGAACATGCACTCTCCAGAGAGAGAGAGAGAGAGAAAGCACCCCCAAGAGGGGATGACCACACCACAATCCTTTCTCCTCCATTCTCCTCTAAGGATTTGGGCACACATGCACACATGCCCAGTGTGTTTTCCAAACCCCTGAATCCAGGGTTGTGTAATCATCTATGTGGGATCCTGTCACCTTGATCACCGTATCACCTGGCTGACCCTAAACCTTGATTCTTCATAAATTACCCAGACTTGAGTATTCTTGTTATTAGCAACACAATAGACTAAAACATATAAACTCATACCAATATAAACAAATAACTGAATAAATAACTAAATTAGAAGTCTGTCTTACAGAAGAATTCTAAATGTGATGCAGATACTCCCCTTTCAGAAGCTTAAATCCCCTCCCCCACTTCACTTCAAGTATGGACTGGGTTTTGTGACTCATTCAAAAATAGAAGATGAAAAGGGAAAAATAATCACTTTACAGTGGAGAAACCTGGTAAACACTATAATAACAGCACTGGACCGCTATATGAATTTTTTTTTATTTTTTATTAATTGAGGCACAGAGAGAAGAAGCAAAATGTTCAAGGAAATTTGTGTTTCTTAGATAAGATGTTGGTTTCACACCAATGGAAAAGAAAAACAGATGAATAAGCTCTAGGTCTTCATTTCTTTTTCTCTTATTCTCAGGGCAGGCTAGAAAACAAAAGGACAAATGTAAGTGCTATTTGTAAAACACTGAGTGTTTCTCAAATCGCTTAGATCGTTTTTAGGCAATTTCCGCCACTGAAAACAATTTAGACTATGGGAACACCATCTTTCCACTTAAGACTAAAACAAATTCCATTTTGAAATGGCCACTTTTGTGGAGATACAAAATTGCTTGCTTGCCGGCATGCACACTACGTAGGTATTATCATATGGGCAAAAACTAAGTGAAAACCTGAGAGTGGAATAGATATTACAGTCCGCTTGGAAAATGCAAAAACTATTTATGCCAAAACATTGTGGAGCACCTTGTTTCTAAAAATTATTTATTTCCTTGTTTTTCTCTTGTTTGAATTCTTTGTTTTTCTTATATGTCTTAATCCTCACAAAATATCACAAACAAAATTGGGTGAAACATGCTATGTTCAAACATCTACATTTTAAAGTAGACCCTTTGTCATAAGATAAGATATTCTACGAAAGCTCAGTGTGCTGACGTAGTGGAAATTTAGGAGAAGATATTCACTGTAAAGTGGAAGTTCCCATAAGGTGGATCCTTTTCTCTCTCAGTGAAATGAACTTATTGAACTGTTAGGCTGAACCGTGAGATCACCGATATTAAGCTGTTCCTGACTTCCACAGTGCCCCTGCCTGTGGTTTAGCTTAATGCCTGAGTATTCCCCTGCAGAGCCCTCAACTGGGTGATTCTGTGCACTGTGTCACATAAGTCAGGACAGAAAAATGAGTAACTCTTAAGCTCTGTTTTAAACTTTGAGTTGTGGCTCCAACTTCAAAAGCTAGGTATCCCTGGGTAAATGACTTAACCTTATCCTGTGATCAGTGCTTCATGCTTTCACCTACAAATGGGCATAATGGTGGCACCCAACTCAGCACTGTTTTGAGAATCAGATAAGTTATACATAAAGCGCCTTTGGATGATGCTTGGCAAATAGCTATACAGCCCTTGCTAAATTGTCAATCTTTGCTATGTCAACGATAATTATTATAATTACTTTCCTTTAAAAAAATCAAAATAGATTCACCTGAGTTGCTTGTGATTGTGATGTTTTTAGGCTAAGGCAGCTTGACTTGCAGCAACAAGTTTTGGACCCTGAATACAAAGAAATGACAGATGTCAGAGAAAGTATTATTAGAGTAAAAATTAACATTGATATCATTATCAGTGACTACAAAGTGATCTCACATAAATCACATCATTTAGTCCCACGTTACCACTAGACCCTTTAGAAGGAAGCTCACCAACACCCATTACCCCCAAAGGAGTATAAAATAACAGTCAGACCGTACAGGGAAATACTAATTGACTCAGACATGTACATCTAAACTTCCCCCACTAACGGGTAAAAGCAACCAAGTTACAAACCATCATTCTTCAAGAAAATGTTCAAATTAGTTAATCTCTTTGTTTCATGATCAAATGATTTCAGGCCTTACAAATATTTCTACTGATACATATTAACATTACAAATTTAGAAACAGAACAAGATTTATTAACATTTAATAATATGCCAGAGGCCACAGTGTAGCAGGAGATAATAGCCAAGAACTATTTAAGATCTCGGTTCCATATATATATAAAGTGTCCTTCACTACATAAGCCCCTAAGCCCTAGCCTGACCAAACCAACAAAAATGAAAATGAGACATATCAAAAATGAATGTAACTCCAGTACCTCCTCTGCAAAGCAGGCCTCCTTGTCTTCAGCTTTACAGCACTTATCAACAAACGCTGTGAAATCTCCCATAACTGTTTTCAGCTGATCATTTGTGGCGTGGGGCTTGTGTTTAACCAATTCAACAAGTGCACTGCATGTGAATGAACAAAGAAAAAACCAACAGGACTAAAGGTTATTCACATAAAGAAAAGTGGAGATGGTAAGAACGACAGTGCCACTGTTTAAGATTATAAATCCTAGAGCCAGACAACTGCGAATTTGAGACCCCAGCATACTGCTGTAAATCTTGACATTCTCATCTGCATAATGAGGATAATAAAATCCACTTTCATAGGGTTGGTGGGAGGGTCCAATGAAATAATCAATGTCAATTGCTCAACATCTTACTAAGCATCAGAAAATCTCTCTTCAGTATGTCTCTGAAAAGGATTATATCGTTGTATTTATATATTATCCAGATTTTGGAAGTTATGCCATACAGTACTAGATTGCACAGCTGATGAAAACTTAAAGATCCTCAAAGTTTTAATTATCTTGGTCTTTATTTTAAACGAGTCTCACCAGAAAATCTTTGTATTTAGTCTTTGAAGGTTGTTCTCTCTAAAGTTAACGGTAGGGAGGCTACAGAAAATAAGACCACCCAAACTCATAGAAGGTGGTGGTTCTCTTTCACTGACATCTCCAGGGACAACAATGCCAGATAAGGTTATGGAGGCAGAATAAGTTGTGCAATATTACTCTTAAGTCAGACCATGATTACAGACCCCCTCCCCCCCCACAAGATGACAGCAATTTTCTTGCTAAATTTATTGCAATTACAGTTTAGCAGTAGGGACTCAAATCTCAGGATTCCCATTTCTAGATGTTTGTTCATTCATATCCCATTCTCAAAAGCCACGTTGTGGTGGTTTACCTCACCTGTGGAGTCATCATAGGGCAAACCTGAAATAATCATTCTTGCCTAGAAATAAAATCTCCAGAGTCCTACTAATTTACTGTCCACACACTGCTCTTACTTGCTTGTTCAGCTTTCTACTGAACTTAGCCTAGATATTATTCTACCATGACTTTTATACATACTAACTATCACTCTGAATAATTCGTAGGCCAAATTGTAATATACAAATCTTTTTCCTATTAAGAAAGGCTATTACTTTATTCTCGACACTTTCATCAGGTTAATAAGGCCATTCCGTAAATACTTTTCTCTAAGGAATATGTCACCAGTTCAGAAAAAGGTGCTCGTTTTCAAGTGACAGTTGTAACTATCAAGAATACAAACACATGCAGTAATAAAATGCTCCTCACGTTTGTTTCTTGATTTGTTTCTCCGTGTCAGGAATTGTGCATATATCTGCATGGAAGGTGAATGAGTCAGCCTCGAATTTTTTGGGTTCAAATGTGTCATCGGGTGGCAGAGCAGAAAAGCATGGCCGCCTGTTCACCAAGGACTCTGAGCAGCATTTGGTGATTCTGTCACTCACGGGCGCCTTTTCATGAGCCAAGCACATCTTGTTCAGCACCAGGGACAGCTAAAGATCAGGCAGGAGAAGAGAAATTCAAAAGAAGCAAAGTTGAAAGTTTTCCTAGAACGCCTACTTTCAACCCACCAAAATAAATGTTTTATTTTAAATAGCGACGTTGAATCTAAAACTTATTTCATACAGCAATCTGTTGATCTTTAAAACTATCGTACAAATAAGAGACCTTTTTTTAAAAAGTCATCTTCATTTTGATTGATGTCTACACTTTAAGGATAATTTATATGAGGATATAATTGAAAATAATTGAAACTGATGTGTCCTGAGGTATGTTAGCATACAAAGTCTAATACTAATATTATACTACTACTAACAATTTAATACCATACTAATGCATGAGAGAAGAGACTTTTAAGAATGTGAACATTGAGAAAATGCCAAGATGGAACACTGAATATCTTAAATTTTTCTTCTCAAAACAATTTATTACCTTTAGGATCTTATCTAAATCCTCATTTTGGATCAAGTTAATGCAGGTGACTAAGTACACACACACACACACAGAGAGAGAGAGAGAGAGAGACCAGTGTATGCTCACCCACACATTAGTCTATTCCTGCTTCTAACATTTAGTTTTGTCAATATCCCAAGGCAAATAACTTATCATCATTACATGTTAAAGACTCACATATTCTTCAGCACAGTGCATTCTCTCTGACTCAGGGTGTTTACAGCACCTGCTTCCCAAACTTCCCAGTTTCCTTCCAATCTCCACAAGAGTCGAAGTTTGCACCTGAGGTGACTTCTTGGTGTAACGAATTAAGAGTCTGTAATAAAATAGTCCATATATTTGAATAAGCAAGAAACTTTTTTCTAACATTGTAGGTCAAGCAGAGGATACTGAGCCAAAAATCAACTAAGACACTCTTATTTTCTGGTCACAAATTATCTTCAGCTCCAGGATGGTGGGTAGGGAGTAGACCTTGTTCTAGGCAACTAGTTAAATTTGGCTTTAATTCCAGTACCAAATAATCTTAAGGGCATGAGTTGCCTTACCAGAATTCAGTGATATTAATATATGTATTAACTGAATATTTCAATAAAACCTATTTAGTGTGTAATACACCATATATCAGCACTATGCTAACCCCCAAAGATACACATAGGTGAGAGGAGAGAGGAAATATACCCGATCCAATAGGGATGGTACAAGAATCAAATTAAATGTATAAATACACATAGTATCATATTAACCTGACACAGTATTTAGCATGTAATAATCATTTAGGAAGAGCTCCAATCACCTTCAAAACACAATGTATGACTGTCATCCACTCAAAGGAAGAGACTGTCTGGTTGACTGTTGTCCATAACAGCCATAGTTGGAAGAGTACTAACTGGGCATGTGAGCTTCACAATATCTACCTCCTAAACGATGTGTTCCTACTAGTCTTTACCCCCACAGGTAAAGCCCTATTGAACTGGGACCTTAGTCAAGCAGGGCATTCTGTTTCTCTCTCTTCTTGGGATGGAAATTCAATATGAAAACAAGATTATAATCACCAAAGACTAGGTGCATCTTCCAAACATCCAGTATTTCCCCCAAATAATCCATTAGAAATATAATAGTCATATAATATCCAAGTTCATTTTATCAGATTTTTATGTTCAGTGTATATATTGGTTCATGAGCTACTGCTATTCAGCTACTTTCTATTCAGTAAAATATTGCTATGTTGGGGCCAGCAGGTGGTATGGTGGTTAAGATGCTATATTCCCACAGGGCCAATCATGATTCAAGTTCTGGACCTGGCAGCAACCTATTTTCTTTCTTTCTCTCTCTCTTTCTCTCTCTCTCTCTTTCTCTCTCTCTCTCTCTCTCCCCATCTATCTCTGGTCAAATAAAAAATTAATAATAATAAATAAAATTAAATAAATAATTCTTTAAAAAATATTGCTGTTTTATTTGCCCATAAGCTATCCCTTAACCTTCAAGGCAAATACCCAGTTTCAACATACCATGCTTTGGTATTGATCCTCCAAGCCTACACCCTCCTAGTCTCAAGAGACCAATTCTTTAGGCTGCACTCAAATATAGGGCTCTGTAGTCCACCCATTATTTTATCTGTCCTCTCCAGTCTTTCTTGATAAAGAGTAATTAGAAATATATACCGTATTTCTTGAGGCCAGCAGGTGGCATGGTAGTTAAGGGCACTGGACTCCCACATAGCCAACTGTGGTTTGAGTCCTGGATTTGGCAGCTTGCCTTCTCACTTTCTCCCTCTCTCACTCACTCTGTCCCTCTCTGGTTAAATTTTAAAAATAAATAAATAAATAAAGATAAGTAAAATAATTCTTTTTAAAATAAGAAAGATCTACTGTATTTCTCTTATTAAAAGTGCTGTGCTAGGTAGCCTATATATTAAGTCTTAAATAATTGCAAATTCATCAAGAAAAAAATCAGATTATAAACAAAAATACTTACGCATTTTGGAAACCATATTCTCCCAGCTGTTCAAAAAGTTCACAGTTCTGTTTGACTAAATTGTGAGTCTCCTCTGAAAGAGCCTTAAATTCCTCCATCTGAAATATGAAAAAGCTGTGTTTATAGCATCCACTTGAGAACCAGGTGCAGATCACTTTTCACCTTTCTGGTCAGAAAGAGATCATTCTTTTTGCTCAAAGCTACCCGAGTAGATCTTTAATGTCTTCCCTCAAATGACATTCAAACTGTTTATTTTCTTTGCTAAGGCTATACAGTGTAAGGGGTTCAAAATATTCAAGATCTGGAGCCAGGCCATCTAACTCATTTTCTAGTTATGCAACTTTACTATCTCCAAATTTCAGAATCATTATCTCTAAACTGAGGACAAAGATGATATTTACCTCATACAATTACTCTGTAAACTAATTAAGCTAATGGAATTAAAACAGTGCTTGGCACATAGTAAAAGTCTATGGAGGGACCAGCAGTTGGCATAATGGCTATGTCGCTGGACTCCCATGTAGTCGACCACGGTTCAAATCCCAGACCCAGTGGGTTAAACTCATGCCAGGCGCATGTGCACGCATGCCCAAGATCCCAAGAGGAGAATGGAGGAGGAGGGGTTGTTGGCGTGGACATACCCCCTAGGGGGGTGATTTCTCGCTTTCTGTCTGTTTCTCTCTGTTTTTCTGGAGAGTGCACGCACCCATAGCAAAAACCTTTAAAAAAAAAAAAAGTCCATGGAATTGTGACTGTGATTACAAGTATTACTAGCCCATCTCTCACCTCTGCAGCTGGATCCTATATTCCCCAGATGGAAGTCCTTACCTTGGTCATTGTCTGAAATATGCTGTCTGGCATACAGAAATTTCTTCGTAGAGCAATGACCTTACTCTGATTCTGAATGGTTAAGAAACCATTGTATATTCTAGTAGGAACCCTAAAAATTCTCCAAAACAGATCTTTTCCCCTAAATTAATTTCTCATAAAATTAATCCTAGACCCAGCCAGAGGCATGGTGGATCCACATGGCTGACTGCATAGTTCAAGACCAAGACCCAGCAGTTTGAAAAATGTGCTGAGCACATGTTCATATGTGACCAAAATCCCAAAAGGAGAAACTGAGAAGAAGCACCCTTCTAGAAGAGATAGAAGAGTGCTTTCTCATTCTCTCCTCTCTCAGTCTCTCTCCCTCTCTGTCTCTCTCTCTCTCTCTGGAGCATATGCACTCTCTAACAAATTAAAAAAAAAAAAAAGAATCCAAAAAGAATTTTAAATATTCTTAAAAAATAGATTCCACAACCTCCCTTATGATTTTCTAGTACTTGATAAAACCAATCAGGTTAAATTTCTTTGTATATAAGTTAAACATATTTTAATTAAAGTTTAAATTAACTTCATATTATTCTGTTTTCAGGGATGTATAAAAGAGAAAAATCACAGTCAAAATTATGTGAAACTAGAGACGGCTTTCTTCAGGTCTTTCTCTTCTAGATTAACTATTCTAGGTTTCATTTACCATTCTATTTAACAGGAAAAAATTGATATTATATCAAGAAAAGATCTACATTACTCTATACAGCATGTCACACTTTGACATTATTTTTATTTCCCATTATTGGAATCATTGCAAAGAGCTACTTTTTTTTACTGCAAGAAACCTACTGCATTAGGGCCAGCAGGTGGTGTGGAGGTCAAGTGCTAAATCCCACATGGCCAACTTCACAGTTTGAGTCTCAGACCCGGTGACTTGAAAATCACACTGGCACATGTATGTGCATGCCCAAAATCCCTAGAGGAGACTGAAGGAGGAAGGATTGCATTTCTCATTCCCTGCCCCAAACCCTATCTCTCTCAGGCAAACACATGTGCCCTCTAGCAAAAATAAAAGCAAGGACAGAAACCTACCACTTTGCCGTAGCATGAAGGAGGGTCTGCGGTAGCACAGCACCTCTCCAGGGTGGCTTCATATGCCTTGGCAATTCTCAGCACCATAAGGGTAGAATCATCATGGTGTCTTCTTGCATATTCATACAGAAACCTAATTAAGATGAAAATAAAATAGTTGAGACAAGTAAGAAAAATCATATAACTAACCTGAAGAGTAGCTCATTCCAAAGGTCCAAATTTGACGAGACTCCATGCATTAAAGCTTAGTGGCTAAGGACTTGGGGTACAGAGTTAAAGCTACTGCAATTCAATTCCTTTTTTAAAGTTTCTTTCTTTCATATGAGAGAAACAAGCACTGTAATAAAAAGCCCTCAAGCCATAGTCTACCGTCTAGTCTCAGTAAGCCCAGATCACAGGCAGGCATATATGCACCCAGCATGTGGAGGGGGATCCTGAGATGAAATCAGACGACATTCCCATGTTAGTCCCATTTGATGACTCCTGCTCCACTGTCTGGCCCTACCTGAGTTCAATTCCTACCATTTATTTTACTGTCTCACCTTAGGCAATGTATTAGACTCAGACCCGGTGACTTGAAAATCACACTGGCACATGTATGTGCATGCCCAAAATCCCTAGAGGAGACTGAAGGAGGAAGGATTGCATTTCTCATTCCCTGCCCCAAACCCTATCTCTCTCAGGCAAACACATGTGCCCTCTAGCAAAAATAAAAGCAAGGACAGAAACCTACCACTTTGCCGTAGCATGAAGGAGGGTCTGCGGTAGCACAGCACCTCTCCAGGGTGGCTTCATATGCCTTGGCAATTCTCAGCACCATAAGGGTAGAATCATCATGGTGTCTTCTTGCATATTCATACAGAAACCTAATTAAGATGAAAATAAAATAGTTGAGACAAGTAAGAAAAATCATATAACTAACCTGAAGAGTAGCTCATTCCAAAGGTCCAAATTTGACGAGACTCCATGCATTAAAGCTTAGTGGCTAAGGACTTGGGGTACAGAGTTAAAGCTACTGCAATTCAATTCCTTTTTTAAAGTTTCTTTCTTTCATATGAGAGAAACAAGCACTGTAATAAAAAGCCCTCAAGCCATAGTCTACCGTCTAGTCTCAGTAAGCCCAGATCACAGGCAGGCATATATGCACCCAGCATGTGGAGGGGGATCCTGAGATGAAATCAGACGACATTCCCATGTTAGTCCCATTTGATGACTCCTGCTCCACTGTCTGGCCCTACCTGAGTTCAATTCCTACCATTTATTTTACTGTCTCACCTTAGGCAATGTATTAGAACTATTATAGTCTTCGTTTCCCCCTCTGTAGAATGGGGATAACAAAATCTATGTCATAGGTGGGTTGTGAGAAACACATGACAAACCATGCACTTCCTGGCACATATGAAATGCTCGATGAATGATACCTGTTATTTTTATGTGTATCTGTTTGATTTGAACTATATCTCAAAAGGATGCAGATAGCCAGACAGACAAATAGACAACATACATTCACACATACACATTACAGATGTTCCATGATAAAGTTAAATTAATGACATATAATTTATATACACACAAACTATTTTTAGAGATATTTATCCTAAGGATTAAAAAAATCTGAACTTTTGCTGCAAGCATATATTCTTCTATGCAAATGTTTTAATACAATCAGCTTTTTCACAAACATTTTAAAGGCAGAGAAAGAAAGATTAAGATGCATTCTGGGTAAAATGGAAATTGTAGCAACTCCAAAGAAAAACCTAGCATAGCTTCCTACATCATGAAGCCCAATAGAAGCTTGGAAAGCATTATTCCTTAGCTACTTACGTGCCCAGGAAGACATCCTTTGCCTCAGCGTAGTTTTTGCAAACATCCTTATCCTCAACAAAATCAGCCTCCAACGCCGCCAAGTCAGCAGGCGGGTCGTCGTGTTCTGTCTCAGCTATGCAGTGGGCTTTTTCCAGCAGAGGTTTATCACAGCATTCCTTCAGTTTAGAGGAGATGGAGTCTTGATTGTCACACATGTACTTGGCCAGGTCCGCCTGTAAGGAAGTTGATGCAAATTGTTCAACATAAATTGGTGTGGCTTCGTTTTTCTCCCCAGATCTTCATTATGTTGGCGGAATACATTCATTGTATTCTATTGAATCATCGGAAAATTCATGATGCTTTTTTACATCATAGAAAAATACATCTTGACTTTCCTGATGACCTAATAAGACCATACACACACCTATATGCCTTGAATATACGTATGTTCTCAGTCTGTGCTCCTAAGCCAGAGACTCAGAACTACTAATACATTCCCACTTGATTAAAAAAAAAAATTAAAATTAAAACTAGTCAGGATGGGAACCAGCGGTTAGCGTAATGGCTATGTCGCTGGACTCCCATGTAGTCTACCTCAGTTCGCATCCCGGACCCGGTGGCTTAAAACTTACGCCGGGCGTGCATGCGTGTGTGCCCAAGATCCTGACAATGAAGGAGAAAGGATTGCAGCGTGACCATCCCCCCGGGGGGTGATTTCTCACTTTCTGTCTCTATGTCTCTCTCTGTCTGGACCGTGAGCCATAGAAAAACCCCTCGCAAAAAAAAAAAAAAAAAAAAAAAAACTAGTCAGGAATAGGCACTTATATCAGCTATTTATTAATTTTGCATTTCTGGGGCCAACAGGTGGTGTGGTAGTTAAGATGCTGGACTCCCATATGGCTGACTATGATTCAAGTCCTGAACCTGGCAGCTTGTTTTCTCACTTTCTCTTTCTCTCCCTCTGGTCAAATTTTAAAATAACAAAAAATAAAATTAAAATAAATAATCCTTAAAAATGTGTATTCCTACTATTAAGACATTTTAGGTTTTTTTCATTGAAGCTCAGTGTTGCTTTTCCAAATGCATTCCCCTCAAGTACAGACATTTTCTGTTTTCCAAACATACTCTGCTCCCCCCACCCCCCCGCACAATTAAGTGCAGGTATTTCAAAGCCTAACAACTAAATAAAATGTGAGCGTTTTGTTTTGTTTCGGTTTTTGGTTTATTTGTTTGGTTTTGGTTTTTTGAGAGGTTTTTACATTGATAAAATATCTGACTTAAATTTTCCAAAGAGTAGCATGACAGATTAGAATTCTAGTATTTGTTTACATTTTTTAAACTTTGAAGAGAAAAAA
>NW_006159548.1:3274636-3294392 GCF_000334495.1 Tupaia belangeri chinensis | reverse complement strand
AAAGAGAAATCATATTAAATTTTTGTGTATTTAACAAGGAGTTAATTATAGGAGGGAATATAGAAGAGAAAACATGCATCACTTTCCAAGGTCTCTCCATATACCAGACCTCCTCTTGTCCCATCCATCTTACAAAAAAAAAAAAAATCTTTTTAGAAATCCACCTTTGTAGCTCTCAGTTTAAGCCTATGTTGTCAGTTAAGAGCACAACTGAAAAGGGTTAAAAGATGGCAAATAGGTTTATCAGATATTTAGCAATTTGGAAAGTCAGGCTTTAAAGAAAATAACGCAAGGTAGGGGAAGCTTGGAGGCAGAGCAGATGAGAACACAGGAGACATTCTCAACCCACTTTAAGGGGTTACTAACAATGCTACACTTATTCACTGTACTGATTTAAACATGTGAACTACTGAAGGGCGTAATAATGAGGTTTTTACCCTGTCATCTGCGCATTCAAGCAGGTCACCGTGGCAGCATTCAGTGTGGACTTTGGTAAGATCTTTCGCTATCTTGGTAATTTCTGCAAAGTCAGCTTTGGGATATTTCTGGCTCAAGAGAGCTACTGCCCTAAAAAGAAAATCCCCCCCCATCAAAATATTATTCTTATGCAATATTTTACATAAAATTATTAGGGAAAAAAAAAGAAAAATTCGGACAAATTAACACATGGAAATAATTTGAAAATTCATTCTTATCTTAATGCTAATTCTGAATCAAACAATTACTTTTGGGCAGAGTTATCCACTGTGAGAATAGATAGAAATATAGTAATTCATTAAATCAGAAATCAATGAGGGATTTGAGAAGGGGCAATAGGCTAAGAGATATCAGGTGTGGAGCCCAAACTTCTAGATCTGCCTTTATCCTCTATTGGTCATGTGACTATAGACAAGTCTGAGCCTTGGCCCCTGCAATTACCAGCAAGCTAAATGACTATGTCTTGCTAAATCCAAGGACTGTTTGGGACATCAAATTAGATAACGCAGACTAAATCAGATTGTTCGGTGCTGCTAAGACTCTATGCCCCACTGTCTGGGACCACCTGAGAGGCCTAGGTTCAATTTGGGGTCCAAACTGAAGGTCAGGTACAATAACACATGCCTAGAATCCCAACAACTAGGTAGGCTATGGTGTAAGTATCACCATACAGTCAGTCCATGTCTTAAATAGATTAATTAATTCATTAATACATATAGAAGTATCTTATAGTCTAGGATGTACCACCCACACTCCAGTTATCTTTATTTTCTCAATTAAAATACATTCTCTGGGGCCAGAAGGTGGCATTGGTAGTTGAGGCACTGGATTCCCACATGGCCAACTGCCATTCGAATCCCATACCTGGTGGCTTGCTTTCACACTTTCCCTTTGTATCTAATGTGCCCTACAGCAAACTTTAAAAAATAACAATAAATAATGTGTCCTACAGCAAACTTTAAAAAATAACAATAAATTAAATTATATAACTAATTTTAAGAGATAAAATTTTTAAAAGCACACACATGCTTCTTGATTTCTAAAGATCTCTGAGAAAAGAAACTTCATAACTTCTACAGAATTAGGAAGTTTATATTACAGATAATTTTACCAAGAAATTGATTCAGCACAATCTTTAAGTTCTATGACAAGATGTAAAAAGCTAATATCCTCATTCTTTCCCAGGTCATTTCAGAATTGCCTAAATCAGATATAAAACAGACTTCGTTCCCAGAACCAGTCACAGCCCATTTAACGATGCATCCTTTCATCCCGGGGTTGTTAGATTTATCAGTTTCGTGATTTTGGTAATGTAGATGATAGGAATGATAGGCAAAGCATTCAATTGACATAACGTCTATTATTTTAATTTTTTGTCCTACTCATGTTGGTTCACTGTGGACTAGTAGATGAGGAGTTGGGGGGCAGATAATATTTTTCTTCTCAGATAGTGAAGATGCTCTCAAAACCTGATATGTAATATAAGAAAAGAGGCCCAGGCCAAAAAGCATGAGATTAGGAGCAGAGTTGGAGCTGTAGGAAATGGGAAGAACTTTGACCTAACTGATGGCTGAATTTAATTATCACAATATGAAAAGGGCAAGCATCCACTTTTTGAAAACTTGAGAAAGACAAAATTAAATAAGACCCTAACACTCTAGCTCTCTACAAATAAAGAATCCTTAGAATAAGATCCCAAGTCTTTATAAATGAATGGGATTTAAATACCATTTACATACCATCAGGACAAAAAAAATAATAATATCCTTTAAATTCTTTGACTACTTAGAAAAGATGTAAAACAATGCCAAATTGTCATTAATATTCTGTTCTTCAACATTATTAAATTCTACCTTCTAGACCACAAAAAAAAAGTATATGAAAGCACTGTGTAAAATGCTGTATAAATGTATAATATTATCAACCAAGCCATCACTGTTTATATCATAAATACACAAACTAGGTTAAAAATACTTACCATGCTTTGAAAGCTCTTTCTCCGAACTTGTGGAGACTGGTACACTTGAGTCTCTGTTTGGCAGATGAGAACAGTGCCTTTTCCTTCAAAGCATCAAGCTGCGAAAAGAAAAATATTGGAAAAATTATGACAAAAAAAGTCTACCCAAAATACCTCTTTATCATCTCAGATGAAACTATACTAAATTAATTTTTAATGTTTCCTTTTTTTATGAGAGAGAGAATAGAGAAGGGGAGAGAGAGAGAGAGAGAAGAACCTCCACAGGATCTTTATGCCACCATCTACCCCCAGCCTCAGCCAGCCTGGATCACCAGCATGCACACACACCTTGCAGGTACAGGGAGGCCCCAGGATGCAAACCCAGGATCTTCTCATGTGGCCCCAGCATTGCAGAGCATTAGCTTACCACTGTGCTATCATCTGACTCCAACCAAATTGAACTTTAAAGAGATCATTTACACCTACGTTCTGAAGTGCTACCTTTGGCAAATAATTGTTTTACTATGTAAGAAAAAGAAGTATCAGAGTGGTCATAGCAGACAGAAGCCTTAGGTAGTTAAAAACATCATAGGCCCAGCCTCAGCAGAACAAGTGGGAAAGCACCACTGCACAGCGACTGAGCCTGCGTGGGAGGCCCAGGTTTGGTTCTCGCCTCAACCTAAACGGGCTGAGGGTGGTGGTACACATCTGTGATCCTAGCTGGCTGGGGGGCTGGCACAAGAGGACTGTGACATAGGAAAGAACTGACAAAAATCACTATCTTCTACTCTCCCCACCCCATACCCTTTCTCTCTCATTAAAAAGGAAGGAAGGCAAGAAGCATTGTCAGAGAAAGGGGATCTGAGAGGAAAAGTGGGAAAACGGAGTACACTAATGTACCAGGGAACGTAACTTTCCTGACATCTTAATCTTGGATCAAATTCATTTCAGTCCCTCCTCCATCAACTTTTGGAATATCAGTGACTTCCTCAGAAAAGGTAATGAAGCACATAATAAATATTTATGGAATGAATAAATGAAGCCAGTTTTTCAGAAGCAGGAAAATTCTCTACTTTCAATTCTCTCTTCAAAATAAAGGCTCATTTTAAAAAATAAATAAGGGACCAACAGATGGCTAATGGTTATGTCACAAGACTCCCACATAGTCGACCTTGGTTCAAGTCCCAGACCTGGAGGCTTAAAACACACCAGGTTCGTGTACATGCATGCCCAAATCCTGAGAGGAGACTAGAGGAGAAGGGATTGTGGCATGGCCAACCCCCCTGGCGAGGTGGGGGGCAGGGGGAGGAGGTGATTTCTTGCTTTCTTCTCTGTCTCTCTCACTCTACAGCAAAATTCTCTCTCAAAAAAATAAACAAACAAAAACTTTGGCCTATTGCTGTGTAAATTGACAAATAACTTTCTGTATTTCACGTAGGATCACCACCATAAAAAGTGGTGGACTGCAATCAGCAGATGGCATAATGGTTATGTTGCTGGATTCCCACGTGGTCAGCCTCAGTTCAAGTCCTGGACCCAAAGGCTTGAAACTCGCACCAGCTGCATGTGCGTGCATGCCCAGAATCCCAAGAGAAGAATGGAAGAGAAGGGATTGCAGCACAGACATCCCCCCAGGGAGCGGGGGTGATTTCTTGCTTTCTGTTTCTCCTTCTCTCTCTGTGTCTCCAGCGAGCACACACTCTATAGCAAAAATCGCTCAAAAAAAGAGAGAGAGAGAGAGAGAAATGGTGGACTATTGGGCAGCAGGTGGCATGGTGTTTAAGTCATTGGATCCCATATCACTGAGTGATGGGTCCTGGACTCTGCAGTTTGAAAATCATTCTGGATGTGTGTATGTGTGTGCGTGTGCCGTGCCCACGATTTCAAGAGGAGAATGGAGGAGAAAGGATTGCATCACATCCATTGCTACTCCGGGGGTGACTTATCACTTTGTCTCTCTCTCACTTGCCCCACCCCCACCCCATCAAGCACCCTGGTCCTATGGCAAAAACGAAAATAAAATAATATAAAATATGGTGGGCTATTTAGACATACGCTCAATGATTCTTCAGGTCAGCATTGGCACATCTTAAAAGGAGGATGAAGGAGACAGTCTTCAAAAGTGAGGAACAGTATTCGGAGGGAGACAAGAGTGAGGAGAGCTTTTTTGTCCGTAAAGCAAAGCTTATGCCAGAGACTTAGGTTCCCTACATCTAGCAGTAAGGTAATCAGAACAGAGGGTGGATGAGGAATTGCTGCTTCGAGCCTTCCTTGGGAAAATACCTTCGGTGTCAGGCAGGCAGCTTTGTCAGCCTCGGCGCAGCACTCCTTCAATGCGGTTTTGTACTTTTGAGCATAGTAAAGGAGCTCTGGGGCATAAAAGTAAGGATGTCTCCTGGCAACTTCATATAAGTACCTAAATATTTAAAAAGAAAAACAGGCAGTCGTTTTTCTATAACAGACAGTATTATAGACGTAATTGTAATGGATATTCTCCCCAGAAGAATAGATAGAACTCAAAACTCATAAACATTTCATTTACAAATTACTCTCAATTTGTACTCAGTAGCCCTGTCTTTTTCATCCTTTAAATGAGTGAAAAGAAACGTTAAATGTACGCATGTGTGTGTTAAGGTTGGTCATACATTGCCGACCAGCGTAACTATTTATAGCAATATGTATATTGCTATTTATAGCTATACCTATATAACTATATCTATAGTTATACATTTTAAAACATTCATCTCAAATTTTTCATATACATCATGTCTTATTTCAGTGAACTCCAAAAGATCTTCAATTATATTTTCTGTTGTGTACAATGTTCTGGTATGGAATATTCTATAACAATTACTGTAAGAACAAAATATCCGACCAATGTTGAAATTAAATATTATTTATCATGGTCATCGTAATAAGCGTTCACCTATCAATGTATTCCATAATTTTTAATTTGGAGGCAGGAATATCTGATTACTTACTTTCCCAAAAACATATTTTCACTTTCCTGGAAAGAGGTACACATGACATCGGCCTCTGGTCTGACCAGGGCAGGAAGGGATGGTTTGTCATCCTTGTGCTTCAGGAAGCATTCATTTCTCTCAGGTTCTTGCTTCGCACAGCAGTCAGCCATGTCGCCATAGGTTTCACGAAGAGTTGCAATTGTACATAATTTATCTCCGAAAAGAGTCGGCTAAAGGGAAGAGGGCAGGCGTTAAATTGCTGGGCAGTACGTTATTTTCTTCACAGCCAAAGAACAGTATAAAGAATTTGATGTACTGCTAAAGTTTAGCCAGCAAGTCCTAGGCAAGTCACTTTTTCTTTCCAGGTTTAGAATTTCCTCTCATTTGACAGTCACTGTATAAAGTGTATAAGAAGTAACGGTCGTACTATCATTGTGGTGGGTAAAATAAAAAGGCAAGGGGACAGCAGGTGGTGTAGTGGTTAAGGCACTGGACTCAAACACGGTCGACCACAGTTGGAGTCCCAGACCCAGCAGCTCCAAACTCAAGCCGGGCGTGTGTGTGTGTGTGCATGCCCAAACTCCCAAGAGGAGCATGGAGAAGAAGGGATTGTGCTTTGGCCATCCCCCTGGGGGTGATTTCTCACTTTCTCTCTCTCTGTCTCTCTGGCAAGCACAAATACCCTATGGCAACGATCTCTCTCAAAATTTAAGAAAGCAGAAAAGTAAAAGACAGTCAATGGCTTTGGATGTTACTCTCATTTCTACCTGATGCTAAAGGTTTGGAGAACAATTATTATAACAAGAAACCAAGTGAAAATAACATTCTAACTAACAGATGAATTCACATCAAGGAGAAAAAGATTCATAGACTTTCTAATTTGGCCTGTTTCTGTTGAAAAGGCCAGTTTTTTAATAGATGTCATTTTAAACCAGAGTAACATAATCTACTATATATTAAAGTATTACATTAAAACACATATTTTTTTATTATTCTGTAAGTACTTTTATTATTCTGTAAGTACTTTTTTATTATTCTGTAAGTACTTTCCACTAAGTAAATAAATACTTTTCTTCACCACTAGTTTTTATTATAAGAGTAATTATAGCCCCAAGGAAAATACACTACTGTAAATAGAATTTATTAATTTTTCAAAAAGTGCATTTTTAAAAATTCATAGGTAGAAGCATAATAATGTATGGAGTTAAAGTACTGGAGGAGAGACACATCCAGGGAAACAAGAGGAAATGCTAGAGGGATAAAAAGAAAATGCCCTTGTGCCCAGAGACGTTTACATAGACTGAGTGAAGATTTTTTTCTCCTTGTTCAGAAGACCACTCTGGAAATATGAAAAGTTCAAAGTTCTCAAAATGACTGAGTCATTTTCATTGTATGTAAAAATTGTATTGTATTGTAAAAACAGAACTATCCCTAAAATGAATAATATGTAACTGTATTATTCATTCAACAGTTAACAAAACTAACATAGAAATCAGTTGCTTTCTGCAGATGAAAACCAGGCTTTTATCTCAAAGAGCTATTAGCTCATTGCAACACTATTCACAACCTACAGCCCCTCGATAGATGAATAGATAAAGATAATGTGGTTTCAGAACCAGCAGATGACAATAGGAATAACATTTCAATTAAGCAGGGTGAATCAGTTCTGAAGATGTGCTGTGTGGCATTGTACCTCATCAACAATTACTCATTACACACATACAACTTTATCAAAAGGATGGATCTTGGGTTAAGTGTTCTTGCCACAATAAAATAAAATAGTTCATTAAAATGTTATCACTATTACTCCCTAAGGAAAGAAACAAAACTTCACATTTTGAAAAAAGATTTTTAACTAATGGTAAATAGCCGTTTCAATAGTCTATGACTGTTGTATGTGGTCGTAACAAGAAATACTTTTAAAACTAGATGTAGTTAAGACTATCTCTATCCCAAGAGGAAAAAAAATGGCTTCTCAGTTTAGAGGCAGCATTTGAGTATTGCTTACAAATCAAGTCATTTAGTAATAATAGACAAAAGTAACAAGTTATTTTTTAAATGCACAGGATTACTTTTTTTAAAGAATTATTTAATTTTATTTATTTATTCATTTTTTTATTTTTTAATTTAACCAGAGACAGAGACATAGGAGGAGGAAAGTGGGTAATCAAGTCACCAGGCCCAGGACTCAAACTGTGCTTGGCCATGTGGGAGTGTCCAGCGCCTTAACCACCATGCCACCTGCTGGTCCCCATAAATGCACAGGATTACTTAAAAAGAGGAAAGATTGGCCAGCAGGTGGCGTGATGGTTAAGGCATCAGATCCCATAGGGCTGACTCTGTGGTTCAAGACCCGGACCCAGTGACTTGAATGCCAAGTGCATGTATGCACACGCCCAAAATTCTGAGAGGAGAATGGAGGAAAAGGGATTGCCGTGTAGCCACCTCCCAAAGGGTGATTTCTCACTTTCTCTCTATCTCTGTCTGGTGAGCATATGTGCCCTATGGCAAAAAGACACAAATAAAAGAGAGAGAAAGTGGAAAAATCTTCAACATCAGAATGTACTTACAAGTGACTTGTCGCAATTTTCAGCTGTCTCATCGGCGACACATGTTTTTGCAAACTCAGTTACTTCACCCACTAACTTAACATGTTCTTCAAATGGGCACTGCTGGAGATACTGAGAAAAGGCAATCAGCACCCTGAAACAGAGGACACAGACGTCTGTAGCCAACAAAACTCTAAAACCCAACAGGTTGCTGTGCTAAAGAGCAAATTCTGTATGTGTGTGGTTTGTAGTTTATACATCCTTCATTATCCAGAAAGCCTAATCCTGTCAAGCACCATCTGAGACCTAACAGGCATATGTGGCTTCCTAGGCAAAGACAACATACATTGCCTCAACACTTAAACGCATGTGTGCACACGTCAGGAGAGGCACACACATACAGCAAGCAAGCGAACTATACACTAAATGCACCTCGTGGTCAAGACGAGGCATTTGATAAGTCCTTGGAATCGTCTAAAACAAAACCTACACACTTCATTTAATTAGGCCATAGAATGAGATAGACCTTTAGAATAAAATTATTTTCTCATTGTCTACTAGATTAAAAAAATATTTTAAAACATTCCCAAGAAACCACAGGTCTATCTGCTGTGCAAAGGAGATGTAGTGAATGACCTGCCAAAGGAGTCGTATATTACATGTTTTTCCACCAGGCAGGTAGTAAAAGAGCTCCAGAGATGCGCTGTGTAATACGGTAACCATTAACCGCCTGCAACTATATTAATTAAAATTTATTAAAATGAAATGCAATTTAAATCTCTGTTGCTCAGCTGCACTAGCGGTATTTAAAGCATTCAGTAGCCACATGCGGTCAGCGGTTATCCTGTAGGGCAGCACCGGTACAGAATCAGAAGATTCCATTGGACAGCACTGTTCTCATCTGCACTCTGATGACAAGGGACTCTAAGGACTTTAGAACAATACGCAATGCTATGAGAAAACATTACATTTAACTCTAATGTTTTAACTCACAGGCCTTTGAAATTTTCTTCTCCCAAATCTTTAAACCGATGAGCGATCTCACTCTTGTCTAGGGAAGAGAAAAAGAAAAAAAAAAATTGGTTAAAAATGGAAGAAAACTAGATAAGATGCTACTTTTTATGTATTGTCTATTTGACTTAAATATTGGGCTCATCTCCACAGAAAACCTTAGGATGATGGTGAACTGTGAAGGGCACTTCAAAAAGTCTCTGAACACAGGGAATTAAAATACGAGTTACTTCTGCTGAAAAAAAAAAAAAGTTGAATCCATGCACAATTTTTTATAAAATGCATTTCCTAAAAACTTCTTAAAGACCCCGCATACTTCTTTCTGAAGGAAAACTTAAATCTTTAAAGATGCAAGGTTTTCTACAACTTCGTTTTGCAGGAAATACAATACAAAAGTGGAACAATAGAAAACTAGAATTCTTACGTGTTTCACGACGAACCACACCCCTGGAATAAGCAGAGCTGAAGAGAAAGAGAAGCGAAATAAAAGTCACCCACTTCATTGTGCCAAAGGCTTGTGGGGTTGATAGGAGGAAAAAGGTAGGACAAGTGGAGGGAACTTAGCACTAATATACCTCTTTAGCCAATAATCGTAGATTATTAACCAGGCCCATCTCTATTTCATTGGCTCCCTACCGATTACAAAATTCCTAACACTCTTGCCAATAGAATTGTTTAACTAGATCCCTTGCGTATGTTTGCCATCTGGAGCTGTTTGGTTTTTGTTTGTTTTGGTTTTTGGGGGTTTTTGTTCAGCACAGGACCTTGTCCATTCATTAAAGTTGTGTAAAACATCTTATCAAGTTTTACATAAGAGTTTAAATGATTTGTACCTATTATTCATTATCATGTTCTTTACCTGCAATTTCTCATTTAAACCTTTGAGTTCTGATATTTGCAAGAATATAACCAAATCAATAACTTTGCTTTGAAATAAGACATATTAAAGAGCTAAGTCTCTGATTATATCTATTACTAATTACAAATGTGCTTTTATCTATAGGTAGTGAAAAATTTATACACACGCATCGTTATAGAGTTCCTATGCCTTTTTCACTCTTCTGAAGCCACTCTATCTGAAATGGCCAATTTTGCATCAGCTGCAAACTGAGAAAAAATAACAGTAGCAACTAGAATAGATTATTTAGGGGACCAGCAGTTAGGGTAATGGCTATGTCACTGGACTCCCATGTAGTCGACCACAGTTCGAGTACCGGAGCTTAAACTCATGCTGGGCGCATGTGTGTGCGTGCCCAAGATCCGAAGAGGAGAATGGAGGAGAAGGGATTGCGGCATGGCCATCCCCCGCTGGGGGGTGATTTCTCGCTTTCTGTCTCTCTGTCTCTGTCTTTCTGACAAGCACACGCCACACCCACCAAAAAAAAAAAAAAAAAAAAAAAAAAAAAAAAAAAAAAAACCTCTCAAGTAAATAAATAAATAAAATAGATTATTTAGAAGTCCCTTGTTTCCATCTCAGCTCTGGCCAACATGTGATTCAGGTCACACATGGGATACTAAGATCTGACATGCATATCTTTTCGTGAGAGTTAAGGAGAAATGGGAAAGAAAAGGACCCAAATGGCAGTGATGCTGATGCATAAGGGGACTGAGCCCTGGTTATACTTTTCCAGATTCTAGGAGTTCTAGAACCTCACTAGGCATTGTTTCCTTTGCATCCCTGTTTGATACTTTTTTCCCCTTCTCCTTTTTAATAAATAGAAAAAACACATGCTTTTAATAATGTTCCTATACACTTTTAAATAAATATAGCATCATAAAAACAAAGCTGAGCAAAGATAGTTTTAAAAGTGTTTTTTGAATCCTCCACATTGTCCCCAACATTCTAATCTTTGTCTCTGCAGGGCTGTTCTTCCTCTGTACTTCTGCTCTATAGATGAAGCTCCTCATCTCAACCAGTAGAAAAACAATAACTTTCCCTGATAAGACAGGACAGTGTTTAGTATCAAGGTAGTTAATTCACCTAATTAAACAATCAAATCAGTCACGTTGCGGCTGCATGGTTCATTTAGGCACAGAGGCAAATGCTGTAAGAAAGTAGTTGGGATTTTTCTTTCCTATTCAGTCTTATCATGAAAGAAATACACTTTTTATGATCTAATTTTATTTTATATTTCCTTCCAGATATGTCTTTCAGGCCACAAATGAACAGAAATCCTTTCAAAATCGCACATGAAATTCTGTTCACTGAGGAAAAACATTTATCAAGCCAGAAAACCTACATTGGAAAAGAAAAGAGTAAATATCCTAACTTTTTTAATAGAGAAAATAAATCTTTCCTGTATAAACTAAGTCAACTTTTTTCTAACTTCTTAGAAAGTATGAGTACTATTTTTTTTGAAGTCAGTGATCTTTTCCTGATAGGAATTCCTAGCGACTATCTAAGCACACAGGCAATTCTTATTACTAATTTGGTTAACAATGACAAAATAATATATTACTAATTCACAAATTCAGACCTGTGTTGCATGCAACTGCTTTATGCATATTTTCATTTACCAAATTAAAAGAATGATATCAGTCTATCTACTTTTCACTGCAATATCACATCAAAATACAATAGTTAGTACAGAAAACCTTAAAAAAAATTATATGTATCATGACTGAATAGTAACTTTGAATTCAACCGCTGACTAATCTTTAATAAGGATACACACATGCAAAACACCTTATTGGTGCTAGAAGAAAAGATTCATTCAGATGTTATCAATTTCATCTTTTGAAGCTATGAAATCATCAGTAAATAAGAGGTTAAAATATTTCATTCTTTTGTAAAATGTTATTTATTTATTTCCTCCATGCAAGAGAAAGAAAGACACAGAGAGAGAGAGAAAGAGAGAGAGAAGAACCCCCGACAGGGGCCTCATGCCATGACCCACCCGCAGCCTTAACCAGCTTGGATCACAGGCAACCAAACACACAGGCATCTGGTGTGAACAAGGAGATCCTGGGAACAAACCAGGAACCTTGTCTGATGGGTCCAGATGCATTACCACTGAACCACCATCTGGCCTCTAAAATATTCAATTCTTTATCTACATTCTTAAAATCTATCTTAATTAATAAGAACCCCTGAACATTTGCATTTTATGAATTCCTAAAGTAAGAATTTCTACATTTTTCTCTGAAAACTTCTGCCATTAATTCTGCATATATACTGTACCCTAAAAGGAATAAAACCACATAATTGTTAGTTATTTCTAAATATCTTGGTCAAACTTTTAACTCTGTATTTAGTCAGTCATCAGAGGACTCTGGCATGAGTGTAAATGCAAATATTTGAACTAAAAGTTCGAGTCCTGGACTTGACAACTTGAAATATTCTCTGAGCACGTGTGTGAGCATGCATGCATGCCCAAAATCCCAAAAGGAGAATGAAGGAGAAAGGATTGAGAAGTGACCATCCTCCAGGGGGGTGATTTCTCACTTTCTCTCTCTCTTTTTCTCTGTCTTTCACTCTCCATCTAGTGCACATGCCCTATAACAGAAAAAAAAACTAACAACAACAAAAAAAAGATTAAACCCTTTGGATTCATGAAGTTTCTCATTAAGTCATCCAAGCCAGGCTCACCCTCCATCTGGCAATATTCTTGGTCTAGCTCTTATCCCATCTCCCTCTGTGATAAATTACTACTTCTGAGTCTCCTCTTAGAAATAAGATGAAACAGGGCCAGCAGGTGGTGTGGTGGTTAGGGGTCTGGACTCCAACATGGCCAACTGTGGTTTGAGTCCCAGACCCAGCGACTTGCTTTCTCACTTTCCCTCTCTCTCTCTAATGACTATAGCAAGTTAAAACTAATAAAATAAATAAATAAGTAATTTTTTAAAAAGTTATACTGTGAAACACTCATGAAGATGTGGTAATGTCTAATAATGGTCTCATTATTTTGATAGAGACCTTCTAGAAACAACCACTTAATACAAAGTTATTCCAAATTATAGAAAAAGGTAGATCCATTTGGAGAAAAAATAGAAGCAGGAAAACCTTTTTTTTTGAGATTTTTGCTATAGTGCACGTGTGCTCTCCAGAAAGACAGAGAGAGACAGAGAGCAAGAAATCACCCCCCCAGGGGGGATGGCCACACCACAATCCTTTCTCCTCCATTCTCCTCGGGCACGCACGCACACACGCCCAGCGTGAGTTTAAGCCACCGGGTCCAGAACTCAAAGGACGGTCAACTACATGAGAGTCCAGCAATATAGCCATGACGCCACCTACTGGTCCTGGAAAATCTTTTCTCATCCTTTTTACTATGCCGTAGACATATGTAGATCCTACCTATCACAAAATGCCTGGATTTCTTTCTAAAAAAAAACAGTCTAAATAGTCTTTGACTACATATCAAACTAACCATATGAAACATAATAAGTAATTAAATTTTTTATTCACTTATGAAGATATATTTTCCTATGAAAAGTAAGGAAATTGACCAGGATGTATTAATTTACATAAATATTTCAGACGCAAATAAAAAATTATAAAGCAACCCAAATATCAGTTGTTTATTCATCTCCCTCCGTAATCCATGTGTTCAATTCATCTACTCGAATTAGTGAGGAATATAGGATTTACTAAAGAGTTCATAAGGAAAAGGAGAAGAAAGTTTTCATCACAAACACCAGAGTAGACCACCATCTTTATCTTGTCCAATCTCTTGAATTTCTCTTCCCCCAAAGTGCAAGGTTAGAGTCACCTTTCCTACCCTCTCCTGTCACATTACTCTGGGCCTCTGGAATTTACATCTTACACCATTCAGAATTCCCAACCGAAATTTCTCAGTTCTTTGCTATGTACTTTAACTCTGCTCAGCATGAGATCTTCGCTGCAGACTTAGACATGCAAATCTATTTACCTTCATGCCACTGGGTCAAGTTGGATTAAATTCTCTTTAAAGATCCTTCTATCTAGGGAACCAGCAGTTAGCGTAATGGCTATGTCGCTGGATTCCCATGTAGTCGACCGCGGTTCGTGTCCCGGACCCGGTGGCTTAAAATTCACGCCGGGTGTGTGTGCGTGCGTGCCCAAGATCCCGAGAGGAGAATGGAGGAGAAGGGATTGCGGCGTGACCATCCCCCCTGGGGGGTGATTTCTCGCTTTCTGTCTCTATGTCTCTCTCTGTCTGTCTGGCGAGCGCACGCGCCCTACAGTGAAAATCTCTCAAAAAAAAAAAAAAAATGATCCTTCTATCTAAAACATTCTGTGATTTCAAGTTTCCAATGTGACAGTCCTATAGGGTGAGAAAAGATCTGGATTAATAGGAAAGGATATAGCGAATAGAATCTACGAGCATACAAATTGAAATTAATACTAATAATTCCTCTCTCATGATGCTAGTTACAGACGGAAATGAAACAGAAATGAATGCACTGCTGACAACCCATTCATATTGTCTATTTTTTCCAAATACCATTCAAGAGACTCACTATCAAAAGAAGCTTAATTTAAGGATATGAAACCAAACTTTTTTAAGCTTTTATAAAACAAAGGTTGTAGGGAACCAGCAGTTAGCGTAATGGCTATGTCGCTGGACTCCCACGTAGTCGACTGCGGTTCGCATCCTGGACCCGGTAGCTTAAAATTCACGCTGGGTGCGTGTGCGTTCGTGCCCAAGATCCCGAGAGGAGAATAGAGGAGAAGGGATTGCGGCATGACCATCCCCCCTGGGGGGTGATTTCTCGCTTTCTGTCTCTATGTCTCTCTCTGTCTGTCTGGCAAGCGCACGCGCCCTATAGCAAAAACCTCTCCAAAAAAAAAAAAAAAAACCAAAGGTTGTATAGCTAAAATATTCCTAGTTTGACATTTTAGTGGATCAAGTTGAGAAAGTTTTCCTTAAAAGATAATATATTTTTCTCCTTAATGTCTTCTAAAGCTTTAGAGTTTAGTAGGTGTTTTGCAATCTCCCAGTGCTAAGCCTTAGCTAAAGTTTACCCAACTTGCCATCCAGCTGAACCTTGAAATTTAAGTCTCAAAATTTTCATCAGGATTGCAAAAAATTGTGTATGGGCCAAGAAATAGCTTATTTGGTGCAAAAATCATTTGTAACTTTCAAGAAATGTATTAAATAAATAATTAGCCTAGATTTCTTTTTTAGAGAGAGAGAAATTTATCTCTGATTATAATAAGTTATAAAGTTGAATGTTTCAAAATGATTTTTAAATGTTAGTACTGAGTATATAAGCATTGAATTCCTCAAAAATAGTTTTTCTTTATATAGACATTGAAAACGTAAGATCCTCTTATTACAATAAGTTACGTAGTTTGAAGATTTTGTTTACAAAATCAATTTACTCAATGTTTTGCTGCAAATATACATTCAAGTGGAATAAAGAATTAATTTCAGTAACATAGGTTGAAAATGGCATTCTTCTTCAAAATGCTTCTGATGCACAGTTTAAACATTTATATATTTAACACTAGCCCTTAAATTACTATATAAAAATCAATTCCATTTTAAGTTTTCTACTTTCATTATTTATGTACTCATTCATTGGTTAAATGTATATAAATTCATTTCTCCACATTTAGTGTCATAAAAGCAATACAATTATTTGATGAGTCCAAATATATTGATGAGTCCAAATATATTGAGTCCAAACCTCTATCTGCAGTTATGTGGAAAATTGGCAAAAAAAAAAAATGCATATTGGGAATGATGATATCTAAAAGCAAATATTACACTGGGATCAGCAAACAGCTTATTTATTTAAGAGCAACAGTTTTTTTGCTGACAGGGCACAACCCCAAAACAATGTATTATACTTATTTTCATTATTTTTATTCACATAGTCTTTCATCCATGTTCAACATTTATCGAGTGTGCACTATATGCCAAGCATAAACTAGGCTGTGAGGATACAAAAGATGAAACCCCTGACTTAAAAGGGACAATTGAACAGGGGACACATACACAGAAAATCATTACAACACAACATTCTAAGTTACTATGCATGTAAAGTAGAAGTATTTCTGGCATAAGGAACCTGGGGGAGAAACTCTACCCAAGGGCAATCTCACGCACAAGTAAGATGGGTGATCTCTAACCTCCTTAGCTACTTATGCAGCTCAGTAAACTAAAACTTGAAATTTGCACAGCTGGGATCATTATTTGCTTATAAGGAGCCTTGCCTGAAGAAACGGAATGACTAGCCAAAAGCCAAGGTGAGTATGAAGATATGTAATTTCTGAATGTTTGACGGGAAAAAAAAAAAGTCAAAGAGTGAGACCCCAACTTAGAAGACTATGAAAATTCTTGCAGGAATGTTAAGAAAAGAAAGGAATGCTGACAGTGAGGGGGGGGGGAGACAGAATTTGCAATGATTTGGGTTTCCAGGGAAGCTAATTATGGGAATGTGGTCATTTTACTATTACAAATCCCACGTAAAGAAATTGTCCTTGTAGAAAGCTTCAAAATGTTTGTAAGGAAAGAGTTTACCTACTGACAAAGTCAGTAAACCACCCAAATATGAATTAGTGTTACTGACACAAGGAATATTTTTAAAATAACCATGTGCCTGGGGACCAGCAGTTAGCGTAATGGCTATGTCGCTGAACTCTCATGTAGTCAACCGCGGTTTGAGTCCCAGACCTGCTGGCTTGAACTCACTCCAGGCGTGTGTGCGTGCATGCCCAAAATCCCAAGAGGAGAATGGAGAAGAAGGGATTGCAGCATGACCATCCTCCCTAGGGGATGATTTCTCACTTTTTGCCTCTCTGTCTCTCTCTGTCTTTCTGGAGAGCGCACGTGCCCTATAGTGAAAACCTCTCAAAACAAACAAACAAACATGTGCCTGCAAGTCTAAGAGTGTTGCCTGAGGATGTGACGTTTGAGCATGAGTGATGAGAGAGTAAAATAGCTTTCCTGGGAGTGAGAATAGTAGGTATGAGTGTTTGAGGCAAGAAAGCATGAGAGAAACTGAGGAAGACAAGACACTGAGTTGAAGGGAAGTACAGCATGAGGTGAGGTCTGAGCACAGGAGATGGCTTTGTACATCATCTTAGCTACAGTAAGGATTTCAGTCTTCATTCTAAAAGCAAAGAGAAGATGTTGAGCAATTTTATTAGCTCAATGATATATCCTTTTTCATGCTTCAAGATTACTCTAGCTGCAGTGTGAAGAAGAGTCTGGAGAGGGCAATAGCATGTGTAGAAAAACTAGTCAGAGGACTAAGGTAATAATCCTAGCATCAAGGGTAAGCTCTGTTTTTGTTTTTTGGTTTTTGGGGTTTTTTTTTTTTGAGAGGTTTTTGCCATAGGGCGCATGCACTCGCCAGACAGAGACAGAGAGACAGAAAAAGAGAAATCACCCACCGGGGGGGTGGCCACACCACAATCCCTTCTCCATTCTCCTCTCAAGATTTTAGGCATGCATGCACACGCACCCGGCATGAGTTTTAAGCCACCGGGTCCGGGACTTGAACCACAGTTGACTACATGGGAGTCCAGCAACATAGCCATTACGCTAACTGCTAGTCCCAAGGGTAAGCTCTTGAATTCCATCCATGGTGTGGAAATAAAGAAAAATTGAAAGATTAAACAGATTTAGGAGCAGTACTGATCTCTGACTCAGGCAAGAGAGTGTCTTCTCTAAAATCTGACGCTCTAGATGCCTACCTTGGGCCTTCTCCAGCTATGTTCTACACCAAAGGTCAGAATCCATAAAAACAAGAGTACGTGCCCACCATTGGTCTTCCTCCTCTTCTGGACTATTATTCAGAAACTTTGACTCTAGAATTCCCTGTCTGAATATTCATGCACTTCTTCTAGGGCCTGAGAGGGCTTCTCACATGAGGAACCCCTCCTCTGTCCAGACCAAGTCACTGATACATTTACCCATAGCTCTGAGAAGTGGCAAAAAGGTGGCTTGAAGGGGTATGAGCAGAGTTTGGAAATGAGGAGCAAGATTTCCACATGCAATAAACAAGACCCCCCACTCCACCCCATAATGCAAGCTCGAGCCAAGAATGGGCAGAGAGTAGACATGGATGAGATATGGTGGCTGCTTCTCTCCAACACAGAACTCCAAGGAGATAAAATCTGCAGGACTGGATGGATCTAAAATGAATGGTGAGGGAAGTAGAAGTGTCATGGTGATTTCTAGCTTTCTGCCCTGTGCAATTTAATAATTGTCGGAGTACTCAGGTGTCTAAGAAGAGCTGGCCAAAGGTCAGAGTTATATAAGATGAATGTTAGTATGAGTTGGATGGCAAATTAGCATAAGTTGCCTTACTTCAACCTTAACCAACTGAAGAGGACAAAATCATCCTAGCCATTAGGGATCCAGGGCTTATTTGAATAACCTAAGGGAATATCCCATGGATCCACAGTCGCTTTCATTGCCCAGAATGTTGCTCAATACTTACAACGTGTCATATGGGCTGGCACTCTTTTGTCTCCTCCACTCAAATCTAATTCCCAGCCCAATTCTACTTTCCATTTATATCCCTTTGTATTCAGTGTGTGAAGTTAGCCAAGGGATTTTGAAAGAGTTCAGATATGAAAATCTTCACAGTATGAGACACCCTGTGAAACAATGTCTTTGTCATAAAGAAGCTTGCTCATGGCCACTTACCCCATGTGTGCAGTTGCTTATTGATCAACCAAATTAAACTGACAGCCACAGTAACCTAGGCCAGTCTATTCAGGGGTCATTCTTTGGTTCACTTTGGTCACCATACCTTACAATTGTGCGTCATTCCAGGAAACATCAAATATGAAATATGTCTGCAAGAATGGGGAAGGTAGGGGATTCATGACGTTCCTTTACTCAATAGGAAAAATCTGGTGTATAGACATTAACACAGACATCCTTCTTTTTTTAACATCCTTCTTTTTTTAACTAAAGCATACGTTTTTATAGGGAAAACATAGTAACTGATTGGATTTCATGCTGTTTCTAATGTTCTCTTTTATCCGTTCTGGGCTATGTCTAACCAATTTATTTGTGGGTTGGAGGCTGTTCTGTTTGTAATGATTATCTAGGAAGAATTTGGTTTTCAGAGAGAGATTTTTACTATAGGGCATATGCACTCAACAAAAAGAGAGACAGAAAGTGAGAAATCACCCCCAGGGGGACTGGCTATAATCCCTTCTGCTCCATTCCCCTCTCAGGATTTTGGGTATGTGCAATGTGAGTTTCAAGCCACCAGGTCAGGGGCTCAAACTACAGTCGACTACATGGGAGTACAACGACATAATCATTACGCCATCTCCTGATCCCATCTAGAAGGGTTTTTTGTTTGTTTGTTTGTTTGTTTGTTTGTTTTTTATCATCATAATCTTCTTAATATTACATTGGATTACATGTAACTTTACAGTGTATTACATTGCTTTTTCAAAAGGGAATGCCATGCATGTCAGTCAGTACAAAGACATTAATCTCCCCGCTTCAACATTCGATATCTTTTCTGTGTTTTCTCCAATTATTATTGTTATTATTATAATTATTTTTTAAAACAGTCAATCGCTATTTCTCATTTTGCTTGTAAGAAGACTTTGCCCATCATGAAATACTTCTCAGGCCAATCCAGTTGAGAATACTATACATGTCATCATGAACAGTTAATAAGCCATATCTGTTTCTCACTAATGTCCTGCCTCTCTATTGTTCACTTGCTATCTTTCTCTATCCTCTTCTCTTCACTTCCCCCATTCCACACTGTCCTATTCTCATTAAGTACTTTCACTGCCTTTATGTCCTCCAATTTTTTGTTCTCTATCATAGAGTGCAGATAGTCGGTATATATTGAGTGGATACATACAATATCTTTCTTTCATAGCCTGG
>NW_006159548.1:3251435-3274605 GCF_000334495.1 Tupaia belangeri chinensis | reverse complement strand
GGTTTTTGGTTTTTGTGTTTTGTTTTTTTTTTTTTTTTGGGGAGGGTTTTGCTATAGGGCACATGCGCTCACCAGACAAACAGAGAGAGACATAGAGACAGAAAGCAAGAAATCATCCCCCAGGGGGGATGGTCACGCCACAATCCCTTCTCCTCTCGGGATCTTGGGCATGCACGCACACGCGCCCGGCGTGAGTTTTAAGCCACCAGGTCCGGGAAGCAAACCACGGTCGACTACATGGGAGTCCAGCGACATAGCCATTACGCTCACTGCTGGTTCCCCCATCTAGGAAGAATTTTTATGCCCCGTGAACTTGAACGTGCTTCCTAATGTCATGTGTCCCAATTCCAAAAATTGATATTAGCTTTGACTGTCCTACTGTGACAAAATCTTTATGCCAAAAATGCCTACAACACTACTACAGTAAGATCCAGATTTCCAACTGTCTTTATAACAGTTTTCAAACAAGACCATGAAATAAATTTAGAGTATCAAGACTAGTTTTTTTTTTTGTTTTTTGGGGTTATTTTTTCAGTAAAAGAGAATTAATCATAGTGTATTGCACATAGTGGGGTAAATACCATTTTGTGTCATTTTTTCCTATATAGACTATATATAATAGTAGGTCACGATGGAAAATCTGTTTCTTACTCTGATCACTGTCAAAAAGAGAAGAAAAATAAACTTGGAAATCCATTCCTTCCCATGAAATCCACTTGACATCAACTCAGTATATTAGTATGTTCAAAATCAATTGGTCATTTTACCTACCGCTCTGACCCCCATCTAATTTTTTCCCAATTAAAATTTTGTCATGTAACCCATTTTAAGAGCTTGGGAATAATATGAGCATCTCCTTCTTCTTAATCTCAAGTATCTAATCTATTCCTAAACACATTTGATCTGTCCTTCAGTTTTACTTAGTTAAATAGTTTTGATCCATCCTGATATTTACCCTTATGCCTCAGGACACTGGCACCACTCTCGTTCAGGGACTTGCCGAACTGCAACTGAGTTATTACAATAAACTTTTAATTAATGTTTATACTCTTGATCCCTATCTATTCTGATTAATCCTGAAACTTTCTTTTCATTAAAATCCTTTCATGGCTCTTCACTGTATGTTAAATAAATGCCAAGCTTCTTGGTATTCAAAATATTCTGTAATCTGCTTCTATTAGTTTATAGTGTCCCTGACAGCAACTCTAACTTTCTCCAGCCACAGCAATACCCCCAGCGTAGCAAGCGCATGACTGGTATATAATGTGTTCAGACTGATATATAATACGTTTTCAGCAATGTTTATTGAACAGAGGAATAACTGAATGAACAAATAAATGAAGGCACAGTCTCTGTAACATCATCTTTTATTTCTCTCTTATATTGGAATTCCTCCATTACCGCAGTAATAATCCTTGTAATTTTCTTTTGTGAGTCTAAAAGTATAAAATGCCACTTTCTATCATTTCTCTCTTAGGTGGGAAGACATGCAAGGTGTGCGAGGCCCTCTCTCTCTTTCCCAGCATTCCATGTGTATGTCCAGACCAAAGTCTCCACTTCCTGGGTGAGCTGTCCCCCACCAAGAGGGCAACCAGTACTTTCCATCTATCTAAATCCTCCCATCGTGGGACCAGCAGGCATAGCAGGTATATCACTGGACTCTCACAAGGCCAACCTCAGTTCAAGACCTGGATCCAGTGACTTAAAACTCACACTGGACGCATGTGTGTGCGTGCCCGAGATCCTGAGAGGAGAATAGAGAAGGGATTATGGCGTGGCCATCCCCCCCGGGGGGGGGTGACTCCTCATTTTCCCTCTTACTGTCTCTGTCTCTGTCTCTCTCTCTCTCTCTCCACACACACACACACACACACACACATAATATATTACAGAGAAATGATAATATATTATTTTATATAGAGATATTTATTTCCTATCATGCCTTTCAAATAAGTAGGGGAGTTATTCTCTGATAGTCCCTCAAAACTTTCATTATATTGGCAGTTCCGTTCATTGCTCATGGCAATGGAAGAAATTGAGGCTGGCAAGTTGAACAGCAAAAGCTGGCAAGAGAATGTACCCCTTTTGTCTTGTATTTCATTCATTGTTGTTCTCAAGTAGGGTTGCTCAGTGTCACAGAGGTCTTGTTTTGTACATTGCCTGTAACAATCCCAGTACCTATAGTAACAAGACAGCTGGTTGCCAGAGATCAGTGCAATCTGAAGAAGAAAATGGACACAGGCAAAACCATGTTGGAAATGAGGCACTGAAATATCCATGACTATTTTAGATTGCAGGCAGTCTACTAATAAAGCCAAGATGGGATCCATTATTTCATGTTACTTTACTATTTTAAAAGCAGTCAGTGAAGATGGCTCTGGAGGCCAAAAGTGAGGGCAGAGGAGCCGTGAGCACTATGACAGAGGATGTCTCCTGAAGGCACCTTGCTGGGATGAACTTTACCCCTGCAGGTTGTGTCATAACAATGATGATTCAGCAGCAGGATCACCTTGAAGTGAAGGAGATGCAGAGCATTAACCGAGAAAATTCAGCATGCCCAATGGATCTGTGAACACTGCTGCACATTGTTTAGAGAATAATACTCTAATACTAATAATACCATAATGCACTAATACTATCAGTGTATGCCATCCAGTTGGCAAAGATAAGAAGCAATATTATTATGAAAACTATGGGATGTATAGGATGATCCAAAGGAAGATTTTTTTCCCCCACTGTTTGAAATGTAACTTCTATCTAGCTATGAATCTTCAAGGAAAGTCTAAGTATATTGAAACGTCTTCCGGCAGAATTGTCCAGTACATTTGGAGGACATGCACACATCTCAGGTTGTGGCTCATGTCTTGCAATGTGGGCATCTCTTACGTGGAGGCTGTTATGAAGAAATGTGTAAAGAAGGCTACAGATGTCCACTCTGTATGCACTCTGCTTTAGAGATGACTGGGTAGTGTGGAGCCAGCCGGATGGCGAGGTGGAACAGACTCCCATGCCACCAGAATATCAGAACCTGACTGTGGATATTCTCTGCAATGGCGGTGATGGACACTCCACAGTTCAAGTCCATACATTAGGCACGAAATGTAATACTTGTGACTTCTACAATACTGCGCAAGCTGAAGGACATAGACTTTCACGGGATCAGCAATGACAAGCCTATACACCAGAAAGCTCGGCAATTTCTGATATAGAAAAAGGCTTTCCTTACTCTTACTGTTGTCATATGTGCCGTGATCTGTGCACTAGATTAGATGTGTTTTGTACTAGTGTCACAGCAGAAAATAATATTACAAGTACTTATGGATTCAGGGTTTCTGGGACCAGCAGATGGTGTAATGGTTATGTCGCTGGACTCCCATGCATTCCACAGCAGTTTGAGTCCCAGACCTGGTGGCTTAAAACTCATGTTAGCTGCACGTGTGTGCATGGCCAAAGTCCCAAGAGGAGAATGGAGAAATAATTACAGTGTGGCCATCTCCCCTGGGGGATGATTTCTTGCTTTCTGTCTCTCTATCTCTCTCTGTCTCTCCAGCAAGAACACATGCCCTATAGCAAAAAAAAATTTCTCTCTAAAAAAGAAAAAAAAATTCAGGGTTTCGTTATAGAATTATCATAGCTCTGTATTGGATGAAGGCTACTGTGCTTGTGTTTTGATTGGGAATTCCTTTCATGTCAGTTGTTTGGAAGCCAATGATGTTTGCCACTGATATTCATATTCATAGAACTATGTTATATATATTCATGGAACTTTGCTTAAAGAGACACTGTGCACACAGAGTTCATTTCCAGTTCTTGAGAGAACTGCACTTCATTCTCAGCAGTATTCTAGACTTTGTAAGGACTGTAACAAGAATAAGTTCTACTTTTGTGTTAAAATCTAATTATGTATGCTTTCAAATTTTCTAAGACAGCCCTTTGGAGCTTACAAATGTGAATTTTTTGATGTAATAAGTGCTAATAAAGTTATATTGAGACAAAAAAATAAAAACAGGTATGCAAAGCTTTATTTTATAAAACTTTAAGTGTTATTCATTTTGATTACTGCTTTGCCCTGCCAGACAGGTCAAAGGAATACTCTATCAGAACACCAAACGTCAAGTCCTCCTAAGCCACGCCAGGTCCTGCTCTTCCTGGGAAGATTAGGTCTGAGTTTGTTTTCAGCTTAGTTGTACTGATGATTACCTTTCCAGCTAAGTAGGTTCGATGGGGCATCTGTGGAATTTGTTTGAAGACAGATGGTGGCTCAGATATGAAACTGCTGGTTTAAGCAGAAGCAGAGAGGACTGGGATGATGGATAGGAATGCAAGCCACGTGAAGGGAACAGCCAGAAAAACAAGGACTGGTGGGGATGACATCCTTTCAGTCGTAATTATCTGGAGGGGTACTGGGTGAGCCATCCAGCTGCCCTGCAAAACTGCCACCGCACATTTCTCTATTTCTTATATTTATTCAATGAGTTCATTTAAATTAATACCTAATGTTTGTTAGATTTTCTACCTCTCAGGAGACTTCAAAAAGTTCATGGAAAACAGAATTAAAATCAGAGTTTATTCTAGTGCAAAAAGTCCAAAATTTATGCATGTTTTTTTTTTCATAATACAAATTTTCCAGGACTTTTTGAAAACCCCATGTATTTCAGATGTCTGAGCTACGTACTCTATGAGCTATCATTGTATATTGACTAAGAGCACAGATTTGGGGGACCAGCAGTTGGCATAATAGCTATGTTGCTAGACTCCCATGTAGTCGACCGCAGTTTGAGTCCCGGACCTGGTGGCTTAAACTCACACCGGGTGCATGTGTGTGCATGCCCAGGATCCCGAGAGGAGAATGGAGGAGAAGAGATTGCGGCATGGCCATCCCCCTTGGGGGTGATTTCTCACTTTCTGTTTCTCTGTCTCTGTCTTTCTGGCAAGCACTCACGCCCTATAGCAAAAACCTCTCCAAAAAAAAAAAGAAAAAAAAAAAAAAGAGCACAGATTTGGGAATAGACTTCCCACGTTTAAGTGCCAGCTCCACACCTTATTAGCTGTGTAGGAGTAGGCAAATTACTTCAACACTCTGCCTTGATTTTTCTCATGTCAATTCATAGGTGGCTATGAGGATTAAATTAGTTCATGTATATGGAATATAAACAGTGCTTCAGGGACTAGCAGATGGTGTAGTGGTTACACTGCTGAACTCTCACATAGCTGACTGTGATTCAAGTCTCAGACCCAGTGGCTTGAAAATCATACCAGGCACATGTGCATGTGTGCCCCAGATCCTGGAAAGAGAATGGAGGAGATGGAATTGTGTCATGACCATCCTCCTGGAGAGTGATTTCTCATTTTCCCTTTCTCTGTCTCTCTGTCTCTCTGTCTCTCTGTCTCTGTCTGTCTCTCTCTCACTCTCTCTCTCTCTGACTCTCGCAAGCACATGCACTCCAAGGCAAAAACCTCAAAAAATAAAAAAAGCACCTCAAACCTATCATCACTTAATTAATTTTTAAAGAATTATTTCTTTATTATCTTTATTTTTCAATTTTAACCAGAGAGAGACAGAGAAAGAGAGACCAAGTCACCAGGTCTAGGACTCAAACCACAGTCGACCATGTGGGAGTCCAGTACCCTAAGCCACCACACCACCTGCCGGCCAGGACAGTCAATGAATTTTAACTAGCAATATCAGTATTACCAGGAGAAGCAGCAGCCTGGGACTAGCACATTGTCTTACTTCGAAAGCGTCCAAATGATATTGCAGTTATAGATTTACATGCAAGCTCACTTAACTAACAAGGCAAAACAACAGCTGGTCAGCCATGGATTGACCTTCTGAGACTCTAAAGTTGTCCACGTAGAAAGGAGAAAGTTCTGTGGGTCCAGGAAGTCAGAGATATGACTTAATGTAGGCCCTCAAAAATGGGTACAATTTGGAGATCTTACTATCCTCATTATTCACACTGATCTAATATTAAGAAAATAGAGACTCAGATGGTCGTGTGGAGGTTAAGTAGTTAAGACAGCTAGATCCCACGTGGCTAACTGCACCATTCGACACTTGGAACCAGTGGCTTGAAATACACACTGCACACATGTGCATGCATGCCCAAACCTCAAAAAGAGAATGGATGCGAAGAGACTGAAGCATGTCCATACCTGCTGGTAAGTCAAAGGGACGAAAGGGACCTCTCACTTTCTCTCTATCTCTCTGTTTGTCTCTGCCTCTCTCCGGTGAGTACATGTGCCCTATAGCAATTTTTTTAAAAAGAAAAGAAAACAGAGCCGAATCTTAAGACTAGGAGAGTCTTTAGAAATCATTGGTCCTTGGGAACCAGCAGTTAGCGTAATGGCTATGTTGCTGGACTCCCATGTAGTCGACCGCGGTTCGCATCCCGGACCCAGTGGCTTAAAACTCACACTGGGCGCGTGTGCGTGCGTGCCCAAGATCCCGAGAGGAGAATGGAGGAGAAGGAATTGTGGCGCGACCATCCCCCCTGGGGAGTGATTTCTCGCTTTCTGTCTCTATGTCTCTCTCTGTCTGGCGAGCGCACGCGCCCTATAGTGAAAAAAAAAAAATCACTGGTCCTACGTTCTTTGTTTTGCACACAAGAATACAAAGCCAGTTAGTCAAACCAGCAACAAATATTTCATGATAACTTACTGTGTGCCAGCCTCTCTATTCCAGGGGCTGTTGAATGAACTTACATACTGCTTCCTGTGAGGGAGCTTCTATTCCAGGGGAGAAGGTGACCAATGAACTAGTAAAGAAATAAGCCAGTTTCACGTACTGATAGGTTGAAGCTAATAAAGTCAGGTGCTATGAGTGAATGTGACTGATACAGGACTATAGCTCTACTGAGAGGTGTCGGAGAAGGTCAATCTAAGGAAGTGACACTTGAGTTGAGATCTGAAGGATGACAAGAAGGTAGCCATGATGAGGTTGCAGCTGGAGATCAGGGGTAAGGCCATTTAAAGTAAAACACAGTTAATTAAAAGACTCCAAGAGGCGCTGAAAAGGAGGCCAGGGTAGGTAGAGTGGAATGGAATGAGGTGAGGTTCAGAGGGAGACAGAGGCTGAGTTCTTTAGGTGCCAGGATGGAGGATGAACTATTCTGGAGGCCGTGCAAAGTTGTAAGTCAATCATTAAGAAGTAGTATGACAAGATCTGATTTAAGTTTCAGGACGGTCACTGTCCGAATGTCACCAACCAGAGAGTGGGCAAGAGTGGAAGTAGGGCAACCAGCAAACTGTGGCAGTGGCCTTGGCAAGAGATGATGGTGGTCTAGACCAGAATTATGGCAAAGGAACTGGTGAGCAGTGCTCAGATTCTGAATATAATGACTTTTAGGTTTTGACTCAAACAACTGAAGGATTGTTGAGGCCATTTGCAGAGGTGGGAAAGGCTAGAAGTACTGATGGGGAGGGGAAGGAGCAGGATAGGGACCAGGTTTAAGGAAGGTAATCAATAATTCTTTTTGGCCTCTTTAAGTTTGAAATATATTCATTAGACATCCTGATAGAAATGCGATGTTGCTTAATATATGAATTTAGAACTCAGGGAGAAATCCTCATCATAGATAAAAATCTGGAAAAAATAATACATAGATAGTAGGCCATGATTTATGTGAAGTCATCTGATCTTCCAGGAAGAGAGTACATACAGGAAAGAGATGAGAACTGAGGACTGAACCCTCAATACTACGAGATTTAGGCTCAGAGGTGCAGGAGGAACCAGAGGAAGCTATTGAAAGGAGCATCTGTGACGTAGAGGTCCAGAGAAGAAGACTCAGACACCTGTGAATGCGATGTTGTTCAATTAATTAAAAGTCAGGACTGCTATTGCTGCCTTATAAGTATCTTTCTTTCTTTCTTTTTTTTTTTTTTGGAGAGGTTTTTGCTATAGGACGCGTGTGCTCGCCAGAAAGACAGAGACAAAGAGACAGAAAGCAAAGCAAGAAATCACCCCCCAGGGGGGATGGCCATGCTGCAATCCCTTCTTCTCCTTTCTCTTCTCAGGATCTTGGGCACGCAAGCACATGCACCCGGCGTGAGTTTAAGCCACCAGGTCCAGGACTTGAATCGCAGTCAACTACATGGGAGTCCAGTTAGCCATTATGCTAACTGCTGGTCCCCCTTGTAAGTATTTTATGAGTATCTTCAAGAGAGTAGAGTCCCCAAATTCCTAGTAATTTTATTTCTGTATCATCAATAGTACTTAGTAGAGCTAAATATATGATAAAACGTATGGTGAGAACTCACTGAGCTATTGTTGATTGACTATACATATTCATGACACGATCATAACCAAGTTTACTCTTTCCTTTAATTGCCAGAAGACACATGCACCCAACCAGAGACAGAGAGAAAGAGAAAAACAGAGAGAAAGAACCTGCAATGGCGTGTGGTCGTGCCACAATCCTTTTTCTTCCATCTCTCCCTCCCATCAGTATTTTGGACCTACATACACACATACCCAGCATGGTTTTCAAGTCACCAGGCCCAGGATTAGTGCTGCAATCAGTCATGTGGTATCTGGCTGCTGATGCACTGTGCTTAACCATTACACTATAGGACCAACCTCAGAAAACTAAGTTTCTTTTGAGAGGAAAGATAATAAGCTTTCATTTTTACTTATTTGTAGTCCTACTGTACTGCAAATGGACATTTCTAATGATATCACTGATTATTCCAATTATTGGCTAGTCACATCACACTCTCAGACCTCATGAACAATTATTGGCTAGTCACATCACACTCTCAGACTTAGTTGTGTAATATCTATCTTGGTGACCACGCCTATATATCTTGACCCTAAGATTTAAATAATCTTGCTCAAAGATAGACATAATTATGTTTGATTTTGGACAGAGTTCAAAATCTTTTTTTGAGGATTTACATTGTATCAGTAGTAGCTTTAGGTCTTTATACAATTCACAAAATATATAAATATGCATATTATCCCTTGCAAAGATTTTACAAATTAAAAGCAAAGACAGCCCCCCATCTGTAAAAAAAAAAAAAAAAAAAAAAAAAAAAAAAAATGTAGCCATGACTACTACATAAAGTGCAAGCAATATGTACTTCCAGTTATTCATCATACTTTTAAAATCTAATATACATACCCAATATCTTAAACTTTAGCATCTCTCTGACTATAGTTAATCCTTTATATACAAAAAGTGCTCTGTAGAAATCCTTCAATATATTGAATTCCTTTAAACATTTTTAAACTATGATAGCAGTCCATCCACAACTTGAAAGGCCAGTGACCTGGTGTTTGCGCTTTAATCCTTTACACACAGATCATTTGCAAAATCAGGCAGACGGCAAATACACTACAACTCTAATCAACAAAGACTGAACTATGTTCATTGAAAAGTATACTCTGGGCAAATGAGTTACAAAAAGTCCACACAAAAAATGACCTTCAAGGACTAGCCTATCTTTGGGAGAATAAAAGTTGCTGAGATGGCATTTGTGTATCATTTGGGGAGATTTCATGAGCAGAGAGTCAATAAAGGAGTCCCCTCGTTCTATAACGTGAGAGACCATTTGCAGCTCCGGAAAACTCCAATAGTAAATACAATGAAACAACCACTTACATATAGCGATGCTCTAATGTGGAAAAATGCTAAAAAAATATATTTTTCATTATGTCTCACATGTTCTGCTGAGTCCATTTTGAACACATTAATGGAGTGATGTTTGTAAGGGGCAACGTGGTGCAGAAAAACTAAGGATGATATTGTAAGTTTTCTACACCATCTAGGACTTTCCCACTTCCAATGTGAAAAAAAAATTCTTAAAAATTGCAAGGGCTATCATAGGATACACAAATCAGCAAAATGATTCCAAAGACAGTAGACCTAGAGAAGCTCTTTCTCTCTCTAACCCACTGCCAAAAATCCATGAAGTACAAGGAGAAGAGGCAGCCCTAAGATCACCACTTTTGTGTTTAGGTAGAGAAATGCTAAGAACACAGGTCACCAGGGCATGAGTCTACTTTTGTCTTTTACCCACTAGTCTTTGCTATTGGGCGAGTTTACGCCTTTGTATCTCAATTCCCTCAACTGTAAATTGGGGTCATAGTTTTGTTCTGAGAATTCAGTGATTTTTATACATGAAAAGTGCCTAGAAAGTACCAGGCACATAGCAAGTATCCTAGAAATGTTGACTATTATTATTATATATATCATAGCTGCAGTGATTATTTAAGTACATGTGTATGTGAAAAATATATCTTTGAAAAACAAATGGGAGAGCCAGTCAAAGGTGTGGTGATTAAGGTAGCTGGATTCCACATGACAGACTGCACAGTTCAAGTCCTGGACTCGGTGGCTTGAAAAACATACTGGGCATGTGTGCATGCATGTACAAAATCCTCCAAAAAAGGACGAGATGGAAAAGGGATTGTGTCATGACCGTTCCCTGTAATGGGTATTTTCTCATTCTATCATCTCTATCTATCTCTGTCACTATCCCTATCTCTATCTCTCTATCTGGGGAGTACATGCACACTGGCAATTTTTTAAAAAAGTAAAGCAAATGGTAATGAAGAGTTCAAGAAGTTTAGCAAACAAAGTAAGACAGATAGATAATAAAGAAATATATTATATATATCTTATTCATGATTACTGGTAATTGCACAGTAACTCTAGAAAGTATTTATAAGACTAATTGACACACTCTTTGTAAAGGACCTTTGTATTTTCCCTGTTTTAGTCTTCAAATGATCCAGTTAAAGGAAGCCAAAATTGGGACCAGTAGGTACCAAACTCCCACATGGTAGACCACAGCTGAAGTCCCAGACCTTGGAGTATGCTTTATCACTTTCCCTCTTTCTCTCTCTACCTCTGGTCAAATTTTAAAATAATAAGAATAATAAATAAAATTAAATAATTATTTTTAAAAAATAAAGGAAGTCAAAATTAGTATGGAATCCTTAAGGGGAAAAAATTTTCAATGCTAAAACTTTCCATTTTATTTGTATAAATAAGCATAGCATGGTGAGTCCTAAATAGCACCAGGCACCTAGCAGAATCCTGCAGATGAATGTTAGAACAGGAATTGGAGTCAATTCTAAACTCGGTCACTAACAAACTGTGTCCTTGGACTAAATTACTCTCAGTGTCTGTTTTACAGTTAAAAATGCAGAAGGTAATAGTTACTATGCACTATTCCGAAGTTTTATCTTATGAATAAGTGTTTAGCACTATTTGATTTTTTTCAAAATGAAGTAGAGCTCATTGTTAAACAATCCTAGGTTAGCATTCAAAAAAGGCAGCCTCACAGGAGAGATCATCTCTCTAAAGATTTTCACTTCCTGTCTCACCATGACATCAAAGAATGCCTCAGAATCCTTTATTTTTATAAGATAATGTTCAAACTCTCTGGCGCTGACACTGCCATCATTCTCTCTGCATAGCTACCAAACACAAACTGAAGTGACGTGTCCCCACAAAATAAAATAAATAAGAATATCTATGTACTGAAATAACATTTATTGATCTAGTACATTCTCTTCTTTTCCTAAGAAAATGTTGCCTTTTTTTTTCTTTTTTTTAGAGAGAGATTTTTGTTCTAAGGTGTGTGCACTCACTGGAGAGACAGAGATACAGAGAGTGAGAAATCACTCTACAGTGGGGAGTGCCATGCCACAATCCCTTCTCCTCCATCCCCCTCTTGGGATTTTGGGCACACATGAATATGCACCCAGCATGAGTTTCAAGGCACCAGGTCCAGAACTTGAACTGCAGTCTACCATGGGTGGGAGTCCAGCGCCTTAACCACTATGCCACCTGCTGGCCCTGGAGAAAATGTTCTTTAGTCATCAACCAGTAAGTCTGTTCTGTTGTGAACGGAGGGTAGAAAGGAAGACAAACGTGGACAAAGGATTTTGTGGGGTTTTTTGTTTGTTTTTAATGTTAGCTTCTAAAACCTAACCTCTTAGAGAAGCTGACAGTATTCCTAAAATAGATCAAATGTTTGGGAAAAAAATCTATGAAGGAAAGCAAAACATCTCAGAAGAGTCTAGAAATAATTAATCAAGCTGGAAAGAGGAAACAAGCATGAAGGAAAGGAATAAGTATATGTTCCCTAGAGGCCAGAGAGAGAGGGTCTCATCAGAAACATTCTTTTTCTAGAATGGCATAGAAAAGGCAAAGAAAAAATTCGTATTTTGCAAGAGAGAGTCTCTGTGTTCTTTCCCAGGAAGGCCCTTAGGAAGGGAGCAAAACCCCAGAGAAGAAATAAGCATGTGGCAGGTCTGAGGTGGCCCTGACCTTGGGTTGGTTCATGGAGACAGGAAGAAGCAACCACTTGATTACAGCATCCCCAAGCAAACAAGAATAGAGCACTTGAGCAGTACCTAAGGGCCTACCAGCAAGATGAAAGACTACTCAAAAGTGAAGGGCATGGACAGAGAAGAGAGGACCAGATGGGCAGTGACTAAAACCTCAGCAGAAAGCTGGATGGAAACACAACTGTGAAACTGATGGGCCCCTCACCCTATGATATCTCCCAAGCTAACTCAAGAAAAGCAGAGGGTCCTGATGAAGAGGAACACATATCCACTTTTGCAAGTTCAGCATAGAAATAAATTTGACTTACAAACGAATAAGGAAAAATGTCAGGAATAAGACAAGGATGTCGCCTCTCCACGTTGCTTTTCAATATTATATTGGAAGTCCTGGCTAATGCAGTAAGTCAAGAAAGGGCTATGGATGGAGGGTACACAGGATTAGGAAGAAAAAAAAAAACTGATTTTGTTTGCAAGTAAATTGATTGTCCATGTAGAAAAATCTGAAGAAATTGGTTTCAAAAAAATGTCTAGAACTAGTAAGTGATTACAGCAGGGTCGTAAGATACAAAGTTATACAAAAGTCAATTGCTTTCCTATGTATCAGCAATAATCAAGGAAAATTTGAAAATAAAACCATAATATTCTTTACATTAGTACCCCAAAAGTTAAATAATTAGATATAAATCTAACAAAACATGTACAAGATTTATGAGGAAAACTACAAACCTCCGAATGAATAAAAAACTCAAACAAAAATTAAATAGTGGAGAGATGTTTCATGTTCATAGTTAGAAAGACTCAAGATGGCAGTTCTTCCCAATTTAATCTATAGAATTAATGTAGTCATAATCAAAACCCCAGCAAGTGATTTTGTAGATATTGAAAAACTGATTTTAAACTATATATGGAGAGGCAAAAGATCTAGAATAGCTAATGCAATATTAAACAAAGTCAGGGGACCAGCAGGTGGCGTGGTGGTTAAGGCGTTGGACTCCCACATGCCGACCACAGTTTGAGTTCCAGACCTGGAAGCTTGCTTTCTTTCTTTCCCTCTCTCTCTCTTTCTCTTTTTCTCTCTGGTGAGCATGTGTGCCTGATAGCAAATTTTTTAACATAATAATAGTTAATAAATACAATTAAATAAGGAATTCTTTAAAAAAAAAAAAGTCAGAGGAATGATGCTACCTAACTTCAAAATTTACTATAAGCTACAGTAATCAAAGCAATGTGATGTTGGCCAAAGAAGAGGTATATAGAGCAGCAGACAGTCAAGGAATGGGCCCACATAAATATGGTCGCCTTAGCTTTGACAAGAGAGCAAAAGCAATACAGTGGAGAAAATATGGTGTTTTCAACAACTGGTGTTCAAACAACTGGATATCCACATTCAAAAAAGTGGGTCTAGACACAGACCTTTCACCTTTCACCAAAAAACAACTCAAAATGGATCACAGACCTAAATGTAAACAGAAAACATCAAACTCCCAGAAGATAACATGGGAAAATCTAGATGACTATGCTCCAGTGGTAACTTCTTAGATACAACACCAAAGACATCATCCATGAAAGAATTGCTAAGTTAAATATTTTTGCTCTATAAGAGACACTGTCAAGAGGATGAAAAGAAAAGCCAAAGGCTAAGGGAATGTGCATGCCCAAAATCCCAGAGGAAAATGAAGGAGAAGGCGTTTCAGCACGGCCATCCTCCCTGAGGGTAATTTCTCACTGTCTCTCTCTCTCTCTAAGTCTCTCTCCTTCAAGCACATATACCCTAATGGCAAAAACCTAAAAAAAAATGTTTTTAATTAAAAAAAAAAAAGTAGCCAAAATCCAGGACAATGACAGTGGCAAATGCTGGCAAGGACAGGGAGCTACAGAACCTCATTTATTGCTAGTGAAACTGTAAAATGCTCATACACTTTGGAAGGAAAAAAGAGCTATAAAGCCATGAAAAGACACGGAGGAAGCTTACATATATATTACAAAGTGAAGAATGCCAGACAGAGGAAACTACACTGTGTGTGCCAGGGGCTCAGAGGGAGGAAGAGATGAATAGGGAAACCAAAAAAAGGAGTTAAGGGCAATAGGACTTCTTTGAATGACACTAAAATGGTGGATACGTGTCATAATTTGTCCAAGCTCATAGAAGGCAAAACACCAAAAGTGATCCCTAAAGAGTAGAAACTAAGGACTTTGGGTGATAATGACTTCAAAATAGGTTCATAAGTTCTAACATCCCTACTGCTCTGGTAGGGAATGTTGATAATGGAGGAGGCCATGCAGATGTGGGGACCAGAGAATAAGAGAAATCGCTGTACCATTAATTCATTGTTCCTATGGACTTCAAATTGCTCAGAAGAATAAACTCTTTTAAAAATTAAGGAAACGTTACATTCTTGCACAGATGCTTTATTTATAAACACCAGAAACCCTCCTTCTCTGTCTCACACATGTGTGCTCATACACACACCCCTTACATGTATTTAAGTAAGCTAAAACTAATTTTGCATTTAAAACTGACCTACATGGGGCCAGCAGGTGGTGTGGTGGTTGGGGGCACTGTACTCCCACATGGCTGACTACGGTTTGAGTCCTGGACCTGGTGGCTTGCTTTCTGACTTTCCTCTCTCTTGCTCTCTTGCTCTGCCCCTGAGGGCAAACTGAATAAATAAATAAAGCTGAATAAAATAGTTTAAATAAATAAACAAATAAAATTGATCAACATGTGGGGCCAGTAGGCAACATGGCAGTTAAGGCTCAGATTCCACATTACCTACTCCTTGGTTCGAGTCCTGGACCAAGAGGCTTGAAAAACATACTGGGCATGTGAGCGAGCATGCCCGAAATCCTGAGAGAAGAATGGAGGAGAAGGGATGTGGTGTGACCATTCCCTGGTGGAGATTTCTCACTTTCTCCTTCTGTCTCTCCTTCCCACCCGCCATGAGCACACGTGCCCTCTGGTAAGAACTACAAAAAAAAAAAAAAAAAACTCATTGTTCATTGCACTTACATTGTTCTTTAATTTTAATATGTCATCAGTAATAGATGTAGCATCAATTTAATAACCTTTAGGAGGAGAAGAAAGAAAGAAAAAGAAAGACAACATAAAAAAAAACACCAATAGAAAAATGTTTACTTATTTTAGAAGTGTTATAATGATAAAACAAATGCATATCTTAGACTAGAAAACTATATTTTTAAAGGTCATCTTTTGAAATCGGTATTATAGCCATCCAACAATAATATTTGTATTTTTCAGTTGAGGACAAAGAATGTAAATCTTAACAGTTCTGTTCCTTCAGAATCAACTGACTCAACTATTTTTTAGGAGAATCTAGCAAAACAGAGGCATTACTGTTTCAAATAACAAATTATTCCAACCTATGGATTGCTATTAGAATTGGTCAGCTGTTTTTAATGCCTCAGAGATCACAAATTCTTTCTCACACACTCTGTCTGAACACACGTCAAATTTTTAGTTCATTATATTCTGTTGGTCTTGTCTCAATTTAAGGAAATTTAAAATAAATTATAGCAAATTATGTGTTTGTAAGTACATACCACAGCAAGTTTTCTACCCTGACAGAGAAATTACAGAGCTAATGAGTTTGGGATACGTGTGTGTGGATTCTTTTCTTTTATTTTTGGCTTTTAGATACGGTGGTCTGGTGCATTTTAACAGAACTTAATCTAATCTGATTTAAATTAAAACAAAAAGTGGTATTCTAGACACTTGGAAAAATAAACCAAGAGCTATGTTACTCTAGTCGAATAGTTACAGAAATAGTGTATCAGACCTGATTTATTAGACCCATCACAATAACCATTTCATAGCAAATAGACTTGAAAGATTGAAATAGATAAGAAAATGTACAGTAGAGTCTTAGAATTGTCTTAACTCTCTTAATTCACTGGGTTACCATAGTAAAGAGTTACTGGACAAAGCCATGAAAGATAGAAATCCAGAAGAAAATGTCAAAATATTTAAGAGGATGATGATATCCTGGGTGATTGAGAGACACGTAGTAAATGCATAATAAATACTTGTTTAATGAATGCGAGAATTAGTGAGTGACTCACTTCACACACAACACCAACAATGAAAATGTATGCCTTATGGGACCAGTAGTTAGTGAAATGGCTATGTCGCTGGACTCCCGTGTAGTTGACCATGGTTCAAGTCCTGAACCCAGTGGCTTAAACTCATGCCGGGTGGGTGTGCATGCATGCCCAAGATCCCGAGAGGAGAATGGAGGAGAAGGGACTGTGGTGTGGCCATCCCCCCTGGGGGGTGATTTCTCATTTTCTGTCTCTCTGTCTCTCTCTGACTTTCTGGCAAGTGCACGCGCCCTATAGCAAAAACCTTTACAAAATAGAAAAAAAGAGAGAGAAGCCAAATCTCACATGGCAACCATGGTTTCAATCCCCAGGCCAGTCATCTTGAAACAGGCCAAGCCCACAACATGAGTGCCCCAGATGCCATGGGCTGGACGACTGAAGGAAGGGGATAGCTCGGTCCTGTAGAGGGCGCTCCTCTCTTTCCCCCCTCTTTCTCATGTGCAGGCACATACACTGTATCATGACTAAAGAAAAAAAAAGTAAGCTCATTGTTTGAGGATCAAAAAGAGACTCAACTGACCTCAACAAAGAACTAATAGATAACAAAACCTTGGCGGGCGGGGGTGGGGGGGATAGCTTTCCTCTAACACAACACAACTGCTTGTTTTATGTTTTGTTTTTTGTGCTTTGGGGGGTTCTGGTTTTTTAGAGAGATCTTTCTATAGGGCATGTGTGTTTGCCAGAGAGACAGAGAGATAAAGTGAGAAATCATCGCCAGGGGCAATGGCCACACCACAATCCCTTCTCCTCCATTCTCTTCCCAGGATTTCAGGCACATACGCACACACAACAACCATTAATTTCAAGCTACTGGGACTGGGACTCAAACCCCACATTCAACCATGTGGGAGACCAACAATGTTACCATTATGCCATCTGCTAGTCCCACGATCATTCCTATCTTCTTATGTCTGCTTCCCCAAGCACAGAGCACATGTGATGATTTATATGATGATATATTTAAATCAGGAAGCCTGAAATTTACTTGAGTTTTCTTTTTCCCTCTGTATTCGTAGGTAAGTTGATGCTCTTAGATCTCAGTTCAATTGATGGGTCTTTTTAAGCAAGGTTGCTCAAATAATCTGAGTATTTCATGATCTCAGCTGAATTCAGGGTACCAGTTATTTGAAGTGGCATTGAACAAGTAACTCCTATAGATCACATTTTCCTCATCTGTAAAACAAAGGGATTGGGCCAGATGATTCATAATGTCCTTTCCACAATTTTCATTTCTGGGTATGATTTAATTTTATACATTTTAAGTCTTGCCATTTGAACTCACAAATTAAAAAAAAAAACCATTAATTAAACAATGAATATTTATTTTTAGCTCAAAATATGATCTATATAATTTAACAGGCATTAACTAGTCTTTTATTCCAGGACTACACAATGATTGTATTAATGCTATATAGCAGTGCAACAAAATTACTTGTTCAATGTTAAATATAATTCTAGCAGCACTAAAAGGCAATGAGGACAGTCCAGAGAGAAAACCAGGATTAAAACGTAAACGGTAAAGCCAGGATGAAAACCTGGTTCTTCTAAATTAAGGTTGAATCGTCTTTGATTATCTTAAACTTCATTTCAAATACCTAAGGTAAGTAACTAAGTAAGATTAGTCAGATTTAACGGACAGCAGGTGTCATGCAGTTTAAGGCACTGGACTCCCACATGGCCAATCATGGTTCCAGACCCAGACCTGGCAGCTTGAAAATCACTCAGGGTTAGTGTGTGTCCATGCCTAAAATCCCAAGAGGAGAATGGAGAAGAAGAGATTGTGGCACGACCACACCTCCTACAGGGTGATCTGGTGATTTGTCACTTTCTTTCTCTCTATTTCTCTATGGTGAGTGCACACATCCTATAGCAAAAACTGAAAAAAAAAAAAAAAAGGTAGAAAGATTTACTAACTACTACTCTATATCCAAAAAATACACATGTCAAATATAGATGTGAAGTAAAATATTTCGTGAGCAACATCTACCAAAAAAAAAAAAAAAAAAAGGAAAAGCTTACTTTTATATAGAGGATGAAAGAAGGAAATAATAATTGTGGTTTTTATTGTTCTTTGTTGTTTTCAAAGTAGAAATACAAATCTTTTACATACCTTAAACTGAGAACTCATTGAAACTGAGAAACAGGAAACCTGAATAAGCAAGAGGGAGGCGCTGACAGAGCAAATGTTCTTGCACATCAAATACTATTCGTTGAGTTTTAATGAGGCCGGACCTCAACCGGTTATCCTTGATGAGTTTTCATTGAAAGATCAGTCTTTGTTAACCAATGCATAGAATAGTTCTTGAATTAAAAGTGAAATATCTGGTTTTTAAAATAAAATTCAGGTCTACCTATGTTTCAGCAACTAAGAAACAAGAAAAAAAAAACACAATTAATAGGATTTGAGTTTAGGAATCAAATCACAGGCCCATTCCTACTGATTGCACGGAGACTGTTAAAGATCCTATTGACTATGTTAGCTCACTTGACATTGAGTTGAATAAACTGAAGTAAATTACACTCCAAGGAAAACAATTGAATATGATGGAACACAGAGAGCTGGACGGTGGTTCAGTGGTAAAACACAGTGTTCTGGAGGACAGAGAAGGGTTTGCTTCCAGAGACCTCCCTGAGTGTACTGGGCACACACGTGTGCCCATGAGCCAGGGCTGGCTGAAGGTGAGGGTGAATTGCAGCATTAGGACACAGTTAGAGGTGGTGTCTCTGTTTCTCTTTCTCTCTCTCACTCGTGAGAAAAAAATGAATAAACTTAACTTTTTGAAAAATGGTGGAGCATGGAGAAACACAAACATAAAATACAGTCAGTTTTATGAACCAAGTAAACTGAAGTGGAATTACGTGATTACCTGAACCTCAAGGTAAACATTAATGATGAAAATGTAGATGATGGAGCTCAGATTAATAAATCTGTACTTCTGTTGAGACAGAGTCAAGGTTATCACTTCTCCTCTAAACAAATTCTAAAGCCCACGCATAATAACCTTTGAAATTTTGACAGAACATCACCAGATTTGCATTGATTGCTTCAGTTTATATGCCATTGGTCAGAGAATGTGAACAGGCCATTTTTGTTTGGAAAACTCGTAGATACTGTATCTCTTTAAGTTAAACAAACCCTTGGACATACACGAATGCTGTCTAGTGAGCATTGTCCTCTGCAATGGAAAATTTCACCAAACTTCTCAGTTGGTGAGAACTAACTGCAGTAGTACAAACCAAACTTCAGTCTTCAGATTGAAAAAATATTTACATTTCCTTTCTTTTCTCTCACCTGCCTTTTCCATAATGATGCTTCTGCCTTTCTGTTTTATTCTTCAAGAGAATTTTCCTATATGATCATGCATTATTGACATATCTACCTAAAATTAATGTTATAATATTTTATTATGATACAATAAAGTCATAAAATTTCATTCTCTTTGCTTCACAATATCCTTTACTGAAATGCAGAGGTGTTTCTAAATACATTTCTGCTAGTGTACTCCTACGCTTCTATTGAATTGCATTAAAATATCCTAGGCACATTTTAAAGGAAAAATGTAACCCCTTGATAAACTAAAGTGACTCAATTCTATAGTAAATAAATTTTAAGTTATTAATTATGTAAATGAAACTAATTTCCCATAAATATTATCAATAATATTTGGAATATTAATAATATGATTAGTGGACACTACAATTGATTTTTTAAATTATTATTTATTTAATTTTATTTATTCTTTTTTTTTTTAATTTAACCTAAGAGAGACACACGAAGAGCACGAGAGAGAAGGAAAGGGACAAAGGAAACTGCCCGGTCTAGACCTCGAACCATGGTTAGCCATGTGGGAGTGTCCAGCACCTTAACCACCATGCCACCTGCTAGTCCCTTTTTTTTTTAAACTACAATTGATTTTGAAATAAGAATACTAAAGAGAAAATGATCGGTCATATTAAACTCTATCAGTGTTCAGTTTTGTTTTGTTTTGTTTTGTTTTGTTGTTGTTTTATTGAAAGTTTAAACAAGTTTGCTTTTGCTGTTTATCTAGATTGTTCTCCGACTTTAAACTAAGGTAGGAGTGGGTTCAGGTAAGTACTAACAGTGTAAAAATTGCCCTGTTCCAAGCTCTAGGATAAAACTGTGGCCAGCCACAGTGGCAATTCCCGTGAAATACTCTTCTCATCTTTTCATTTCTGAAACTTCTAACTTAAACATGAGCAAAGATATCATATAAAACAAGGTCTGATCTATACATCCATTTGATACAGACCAAGCTGTATGACCAACCCAATCTAACAGGAGCAGAAAGTCCTTCTCCCTACACCTTAATAAACAAGTAAGCACATTGTTCAAAAGCATAGCTACACGTGCTGTTTCCCTATAGTAGAGTGTTTTGCAAGCATTGTCGTTTTGATGCCAATAGGTGGAGCATGCCTTACTCAGCTCACCCGGGAACCTGACTCCCAAAAGTCTTACACCCAGCCTAACTTACATGTTTGAGTCACACTTGCCTGATCTTGGTAGACAGTTGTTTCTAACCTCTATGTTAAACTGACTTATATCTCATCAGAGCAAAAAGAACTTCATGGAGATCCTCTTTTATCATGACAACTAAAGAGAAGTTGGCTGGGCTTTTAAAATTACAGAAATTTGTAATTTTTTAATTTCCTCAATTTAAAAAAAATAAATAAAAATAGAGTAGTCACAGGCTGGAGCTCTGCTAGCCTCACTTTTACTCTGACATAGGAGTCTTTGGAGTACAGGATCCCAATAGAGGCGGCGCCCCTAACAGTAACAGAATGCTGAAATGGGAAGTTCTGAGGCCCTCGGTGCCTCCTACAAGGCACATGAATCAACTTGTATAGTTCAGTTCTTTTTTGATTGGTTTGTTTGGCTTTTTGCTTGTTTGTTTTGTTAGAGGGCACATGTACTCACAAGAAGGAGAGAGAGAGAGAGAGAGGATGAGGTACCCCTCTTATGGGGAGCGGTCATGCCATAATCTCTCCTCCTCTGTCTTGCCTTCCTTTCAGGACCTTGGGCACCCAAGCACATGTGCTCAGCATGTTTCTCAAGCTGCTGAGTCTGGGACATGTTTCTCAACCATGCAGTTGGCCATGTGCAATCCAGTGCCTTAACCACCAGGCCATGAGCCAGCCCATGGCTCAGTTCTTAACAAAAATTGGGGGCTCATTTTGTTGTGAGATCCCACCCATGTCAAAAGCATGAGTCTGGCATGCACAATTACCTGATGCTGTACCTGTTTGACAACTATGCGTTTCTTCAATACCTTCCATACGATTACTAATTCCCATCACTGCTCTAAAACTGCCATTTTAAGTCACTGTATTAGATCCCAGTAGACAGTATTTGCTACCAGTTCCATGCAAATGTAAGGATGCAGTCAGCGCTTTTGATCAGCCTCTTTTTTGTTGACCTCAAGAAAATTACATTATTCTAGTTTCCCATCTTCTCCTTGAACCAATGTTCACTTTTTTCTTTTCGTAGTTGCTTATTAGCAATTCTTCTTATTATTCTCTGACCAAGGGCTTCTTTGTCTCCTCTTGGGTCAATCAAGAAGTCATTTAGTTATTTTTTTTTTTAAGTCTATGCTCTGTCCCTCTCTCACTAATGTTTTGGTGTAGCAATGTATTAATGGGGATACGTACCACAAGCAACTCTGCACATTACTCCCACAAATATCTTTTCAGAATACCGTATGCATTTGTTACCCTTTTTCCACTTGAAATGTTATAGTGGCTCTAATAATAATAAACTCTAAGAATATGTGGGAGAGTCTTCCAGGATCTGAATCACCTGACCAACTTAGGGTGACAAACACAGACTGATTTAAGGCAATGAAAAGTCAAGAGATGGGTGAAATATGAGATGCCGAGGAGAAGAGGAACAGAATTAGTATTTAGTAAGTGTTCTTCAGTGAATAGGAGAGCCAGGTATTAGCTAGCATGAGGAGTATATAGAAAAAAAATAAGAAATAGGAGTGAAATCAAAAGGGTTGGGATCCAACTATGCTAATAAAAAAGGGAATAAATAACAGGAACTTAGAGATGAATGTGCTAGATAAAGGCAAAAGAAGGACTGTCTGGCCCAGCTTGAAGTACATGCTCAGCACTGCTGCTCTGTAGGCTGAGGTCCTGGGATGCCCAGGTTCAATCTCCATCTACCCTAAAATTCCATACACAGCAGTGTTTGCCTAAAGCCCCAGCTCCTTGGGAGGCTCAGTCAGGAGAAACTCTGTCTCTAAAATAATAGCAATCAGGAAGTCAGTGGACTGGAAGTTAAAGCAGCTGGATTGCACATGGCTGACCACACAGTTCAAGTCCTGAACCCAGCATCTTGAAAAACATGCTGGGCACGTGTATGTAGGTGTCCAAAATCCCAAGAAGAGAATGAAGAAAGGATTACAGTATCATCATCCCACAAAGGGTGCGACTCCTCACTTTCTCAATCTCTCTCTCTCTGTGTCTCTCTCCAGTGAAGGTATGCACTCTATAGCCCCACCAAAAAAATTAATAAAAACACAGTCACACACACAAACTGAAGTGATATCCATAAAGACGGGGTGAGAATAGCAGTAGTGGCCCATATAGATCTCTTTCTAGAGACAGGGAGAAGAGAACCTTGGAGTAAGAGAACATATTTAATAAGAATAATATTTTTTGAAATGTTTTTCCACTTCTTGTGTATGATCTTCTCCCTACTCAATGCCTTAGGGAGAGTTAAAATTGTTA
>NW_006159548.1:3231351-3251400 GCF_000334495.1 Tupaia belangeri chinensis | reverse complement strand
AAAAATACTAATATTCATCTATCATTACAGAGTTTTCAAGTGATACAATTATCTTGAGAGACTTTTGTTAAGAAAAAACGTTTTACACTTTTATTTTATTTTTTTAGTTTGCATTTGAAAATCCCTTATCCTCCATCTTTCTCAGGATTTTGGGCACACACACACACACACACACACACACACACAAAAAACCAACATGTTTTTTAAGCTAAACAGGCCAGTGCTTGAATTGCACAGTCAGCCATGTAAGATCGCCAGTGCTTGAATTGCACAGTCAGCCATGTAAGATCCAGACGCCACCTTCTGATCATAAAGGTTTTACTCTTTAATCTTTTTATCTACAGATCAAAAGCAAAACTTGAATGGTCTCAATCTACAGACCTTACATAGCGTGAACTCTGAACACAGATAAGGGGAATCCCATTCTATCTAGGAATAAAATGCAGAGCCTTTTCAGAGGAAGAATAGGAGCAATGGAGAAATTCACAGAGAACAGGATGAATACATCACTAATACCATTCTGAGATCGATCATCCCCAGAGAGGGAATTAAGAAGTAAGGAAATTGAGATCAACAGATGGTTACATTGCTGGTTGACTCCCACATAGTCAACCATAGTTCAAGTCCTGGACTCGGCAACTTAAAAAATCATGCCAGGTGTATGTGTATGTGTGCCCAAAATCCTGAGAGGAGAAGGAAAGAGAAGGGATTGTGGTGTGGCCACCCCCTTGAAAAGAAAAAGAAGTAAGGAAATAAAAACTTGGATAGGTTGAGAAAACCAAAAGCAGTTTTAATGGAATTTTTAGAAAGGAGATTCCCACACTAAGTACCCACAGGAGCCAACATAGAGAAGCCCTTGCCAAGCAGAAATACATGCAATGACATAGTGACAAGACAGCTCTTATAAGATCAACAGCATTGTGCCTTGAGAATTCATCAATGCATCTTACATGAATGAATGAAAGGGATGTGCACTATGCTCGTTTGCCAGCTCATAAGCTGAAAGTCTAAACCAAGACAACACTACCTGGTGAGTTCCTCTGCTATTATAGTTCAGTATAGCCAAATATGGTCTCCAGAGCTTTCTGTTGGATACAAAATGTTGAATTTGGGCATTTTCAACCACACAGAATTTGAAATATTCACACAGGATAGTACAGTGTGTGGGTAGCACCCTGTAGGATCCTGCAGAGTACGGAAATTAAAGTACTGGATGGAAAAAAAAATATTAGAAAGCACCCTAGAACAGTGAAATTTAGAACCTTACATATCATGCTGTTGGGAAAGTCATGATGCATCTTTCTATGCAAAAAAAATGTGTCATGACTTTCCTGATGACCCAATATTTAGTGCATAGGTTAACTCCAAATCAGATAAGAAATCAAGTCCTGAATGGTGACCATCCTTTTTTTTTTTTTTTTTTGAGAGGTTTTTGCTATAGGGTGTGTGCACTCGCCAAAAAGACAGAGACAGAGAGACAGAAAGCGAGAAATCACCCGCCAGAGGGGATGGCCACGCTGCAATCCCTTCTCCTCCAGTCTCCTCTCGGAATCTTGGGCACACATGCACACGCGCCCAGTATGAGTTTAAGCCACCAGGTCCGGGACTTGAACCGCAGTTAACTACATGGGAGTCCAGCAATATAACCATTATGCCAACTGCTGATCCCATGACCATCCTTTTAATCATTGTACTGTCCTCCTTGGACTGCCTTGTCATAGAACGTGGTGTTCCAGGCAGGTCCCAGGCAGAGTGGCTCCAACCAGTCTCTTTAGCAACAGTTTAATCAGTAATTCCAATGTCACATGGAAAAAATCATCTAGAACATTCACAGTGCGTCTTAGTCCAGAGAACTCGCCCACACATGTTTGTCCAGTATGTGCTCCACTCCAAAGCTTGGCCAATCTACCCAGAACATGTTGACTCTGTCCATGAAACTCTAAACACAGGAATTGTATGTCACGTATCACCACCACCACTCCCCACCCCCCAAAAAAAAATTTTTTTTAACTGGACAGGCACCCCTTCCTCTATTTTTTTCCACTCTTATTCCCAATATTTTTACATCACTGTCAATATTTCCTTTGTTTCAAAAGAACTCTGGCATTTACTCCCAGACAAATTACAAGAGTAACTATGTTTCCTTTTTCTCTTATATGTGTGTCCTTTTTTCAGTTGCATGGAGAGAATTTCATTTCTGGCCCTATATTTACTTTTTTTTTTTCTTGTTCTAATTAACAAATATATTTTAGTAATAAAATCAGAATCTCCAAGTAACAAAAGATACAGATATGTGACAGTCCAACAATTAAGAAAAAAGCAAGTTTCCTTGATGGGTCACCCTGGCCCTAGATTTACTTCTAAGTTTTATATTCAATGAGATGTTAAAATATCTTGCCATGCAGAAAGGGAGTTTAAATGTGAAAAAAAACTATATTTTTGGTCATCTTGAAGCCACCAGGATGAATGTGATCCAAAGTAATACATGTGTGATCTCACTATCATTTAGGGAAGCAGGGCTCAATATTTCTTGTGTCTAAAATCGTCAATGAAGTAATGGCATATCTCCTAGTAAATTGAATTCTTCCAACATTCTACATTAAGAGTCATTAAATCACAATTTTAAAATGATCTTCCAACTATCTAAATGTCATCAATAGTGCACCAATTTGCAACCAGCCGGTGGTGTGGTGGTTAAGGTAACTGAATCCCACATGGCCAGCTTTGTGGTTTGAGTCCCAGATCTGGTGGCTTGAGAATCACATAGGATGTGAGTTCACATGTGACCAAAATCCTGAGAGGAAAATGGAGAAGGAATTGCAGCATGGCATCCCCTCTGGGGATGATTTTGCACTTTCCCATTCTCTCTGGCAAGCACATGACCTCCATAGCAGAAACTTTAAAAAGAAAGAAAAGTGATCTGAGAACCAGCAGGTAGCACAGAGATTAAGGCAGCTGGATCCCACATGGCCAACTGAGAGATTTAAGTCCTAGACCCAGTAGCAGGTTGAAAATCATGCCCAGTGCATATGCACAAGTGCCCAAAATCCCACAAGGAGAATGGAGAATGGATTGCAGCATGGCCATCACCCCTGGCCATCACCTTCTCTCTCTCTATCTCTGGATAGGAAACGCACCCTATGGCAAAAACTAAAAATGAAAAACACTGTAATTTATTGTCTCACAGTTTTGGAAGTTTGAAATCAACATGTTAGTGGGGTTGGGCTCTCCCTGAAGGTGCTCAGGAAAGATTTGTCCCAGGCTCTCTCCTAGCTCTTAGGAGCCTCAGGCATTCCCGGACTTCCTGTCCATCACTCCTCTCCTCCATCATGTTCTCCTGTGTCTTCTCATCATCCTCCTTTGATGTACATCTGTCACAACGTTCAAATTTTACACCAGTTATATTAGGTTAAGGCCAATCCTAATACACTCATCTTAACTTGGATAAATCAGCAAAGACTCTATTTAAATAAAGTTACATTCTGAGGTACCAGGGCCTTGGACCTCAACATATCTTCTTCTTCCTCTTCTTCTTCCTCTTCCTCTTCCTCTTCCTCTTCCTCTTCCTCTTCCTCTTCCTCTTCTTCTCCTTCTTCTTCTTCTTCTTCTTCTTCTTCTTCTTCTTCCTCTTCTTCTTCTACTTTCTTAGAGAGAGAATTTCGCTATAGGGCACATGGACTCACCATAAAGACAAAGAGAGGGAGAGACAGAAAGCAAGAAATCACAGCTAGAGGGGATGGCCATGCAGCAGCAATCCCTTCTCCTCCATTCTTCTCTCAGGATTTTGGGCACATATGCACACATGACCAGTGTGAGTTTTAAAGCCTCCAGGTCTGAAACTCACACCCCAGTTGACTCCATTGGAAATTCATCCAGCAATGTTATCATTATGCCATCTGTTGATCCCTCAACATATCTTCTTCTAGGGAACATAATTTGGCCTATAGCAACCTCTCTCTCTACTACTCTTAGGTTCCCACTTCTTCCAGGCTGGTAAATCTGTTAGGTCTTTCCTATCTATTCTCTAGATCACAAAATTTCTTGAGTATTTCTTGTGTTCTTATTTTCTAGGTCTCTTTGTCTTTATGCCTTTATATTGTGACAGAGTTTAGAGATGAATGTACATATTTAATGTGTGCATCTGGCCTCAAGAATAATCATTTTAAAACTTAAATGAGGACCAGCCAGTGGTATGGTGGTTAAGGTAGCTGGATTCCATATGGCTGACTGCATGCTGTGAACCCCTGACACAGTGACTCTAAAAACACACTGGACATGCCAAAAAAATGAGATTACTATATGAGAAATAATAGGTACCATTAAGCATCCAAACATCCAGATAATCAGTATCGCAGAAGGTGAAGAGACAAATAAGGGCATTGATAATCTAGTCCATGAAATCCTGGAGGAAAACTTCCCAAACCTAGAGAGGCATTCAAAGATCCAGACCCAAGAAATACAAAGGACCCCAAATAAGATCAACCCAAGATCTTCTCCAAGACACATTACAGCCAGATTAACTAAAACCACTGACAAAGACAAGAAACTAAGATTGGCAAGAGAGAAATGTCAAGTTACCTACAAAGGATATCCCATCAGGCTAACAGTGGATCTCTCATCGGAAACAATGTGAACAAGGTAAGAATGGGAAAATATATTCAAAGTGTTGAGTAAAAAACAATTCCAACCAAAAATACTATATCTGGCAAGATTATCCTTCATATGGAAAGAAAAGACAAGAACATTCTCAGATAAACAAAATTTGAAAGAATTTACTGACACCAGACCAGTTCTCCAAGAAGTTCTGAAAGGAGAGATATCTCAGGAAAACTAAAGACAGACACACAGAAATAAGAGTTTAAAAAAAAAACTAAGAAAGTGACCAGCTTAATAGTAGGGACAAGTCCAGAGATAAATGTTATCTTCCAGATTTCAAACAGAAAGATCAGACCACAACAGAAGATAAAGAACATGAATCTGAACTGGTGAAATAGAATTTTATGACTTCTGACTAAGACATTACTGATCTTTTATGCTTTGTTTCCCAGAGTTAAAGATTTTTGTCTTCTCTTGAGTTGTCTTCAGGTCTATGTACCTACTATTCAAACAGAATCCTAACCTCTTCCCTGGCTTTAAGTCCTAAGCAAAGTTCTCCTAACAATTTTTATATTGATTTATTAAAACTAAAACTGCTGGGATCAGCAGTTAGCATAATGGCTATGTCGCTGGACTCCCACGTAGTCGACCACGGTTTGCATCCTGGACCCGGTGGCTTAAAACTCACGCAGAGACAAACAAAAAAAAAACTAAAACTGCCTTTCTTGAAATTAAAAAAAACATTTTAAATACCTATTCAATGATCACAGTAAGCTATATAGCCTCAGCTATGTGCTACTTTATAGTATATTCATTCTACCCACAAAGTTTCATGCCTAAAGTCAACATGTGTTTACGGATATGTAAATACCAGCTGAACCTACTATTGAAAGTATTTAAATTACGATACTTTATGACTCAATGAAATGGGGGGGGGGTATTAAAAAGGAATAGAAAGCAACTGCAGATACCAGAGACAGTGTGAGAGGAGGGTGGGAAATGGCAGAGGGTAAGAAATAGAGGGGATAACAAGAAACAAGAAATGGAAAATTATTTGTTGATAATAACATGTATGATTAAGCCATTTTACAGTGTATTCCGGGTGGGAAATCTCATTTTCTATGCTGTGATGTTCACATCATTGCAGAATGTAAAATTAATTAATTAATTTTAAAAAATACACTAGGCATATGTGTGGATGTGTCCAAAATCCCTAGAAGAATATGGAGGAGAAGGGATTGTATTGTGGCCATTCTACTCTCCCTTCTCACACCCCAGAATGTGCACATGCCCCATGGCAAATTAAAAACAAACAAAAACAAAAAAATACTTTAATCGTATTACATTAGCACCCCACTTTGACTATCCAATGCCTTCCCATGACATTGAGAATAAAACCCTAAACCCCTATCATAGTACATAAGAATTAGCCCCAGCCTAATCCTCCAAAGCCAGCTCTTACCACTCTGCCTTCACCTGTCCCACATCTCACTCAGCCTCCTTGTTATTTTTCAGAGCTGCCAAGCATGGTCCCATCTCCAGTCCTTCGGATTTGCTAGTTTCTCTTCCTTTAGATATTCACAGAGCTTGTTTCCTTACACACTTCTGTTCATACCTCCATTCAAAAGTCTCCTCTAAAAAATAACCTTCTTGGACCACTGTCTTATTTGGTTTCTTATAAGCCAACTCTGAGACCAGAAATAGGTACAGAGTTTACTTGGGAGGCAATTCCTAAAAATAGAGTGAGGAAATAGAAAAATGAAACCAGAGAGAGAAGAAAGCCGATGAAGATACTAATGGATGGGTCACTACTGTGGGCCCCTGAGACTCAGTCCCACTGGAGAACCCTCTGAAAGACCAGGTGGGACACACCTAAAAATTGTTGCCAATCCGCTCTCTCATTGGTTACAGATTGTACCTGGGGATATTAATTCCCAGCCTGCCTCCATGTTGTCTGAGCTGATATTCAAAGGCACAACACATACAAGAGGCTTCCCACAGACATTTAATAAAAGAATAAATGGACTGTATAGAATTTTTTGAAGATACCGAGTAGAATAAGAATTATTTTATCTAGAAAAAAAAGTAAGCATATTAGTACTATTTTTAAAATACTGATGAAAGGGACCAGCAGTTAGTGTAATGACTATGTCGCTGAACTCCCATGTAGTCGACCATGGTTCTAGTCCCGGACCCAGTGGCTTAAACTCGCTGGGCACATGCATGTGTGCCCAGGATCCTGAGAGGAGAATGGAGGAGAAGGAATTGTGGCGTGGCCATCCCCCCTGTGTGTGGGGGGGGTGATTTCTCGCTTTCTATCTCTGTGTCTCTCTGGCGAGTACACGTGCCCTATAGTAAAAACCTCTCCCCTACCAAAAAAAATAATAAAAAAAAACTGAGAAAAAATGAAATACAACACAGTACAATAGTATGCATCTTATTTTTATTTAAAAAAATAAAAAGCAATCCCTATTTCTCTACACGATCCCCCTTTTTATTATTGGGGCTGTCCTGTGTTAAATAGGGCCACCCTACAGAATGGTAGACACTCAGCCCACCAAAGAAATGGAGCAAATACCCATTTGTCCTCAACATACACTCACTGAAATAAATGCGCCCATGGGGCTGGCAGGTGGCGTGGTGGATAAGGGCGCTGGATTCCCACATGGTTGACCACGGTTCGAGTCTCGGACCTGGTGTCTTGCTTTCTCGCTTTACCTCGCTCACTCTCTCTCTGTCTTTCTGTTCAAATTAAAACAAATAAATTAATTAAATGAATGCATAAATAAAATTAAATAAATAATTCTTTTAAAAAAAGAAAGAAAGAAAGAAAGAAATGTGCACATTCCTTCAACTGATGAAACACTTCCTTCCCTCAGGATTTCACCCTAGAGAGGGAAGGTCAGAACAGGTGTATCTCACTGCTTTGCTTCTCTTCTTCTTTTTATTAGAGAGATTTTTGTTATAGGGCCTGTGCACTTGACAGAGAGACAGAAAGCAAGAAATCACCCCCCAAGTGGGATGGCTATGCCAATCCCTTCTCCTCCATTCTCCTCTTGGGATCTTGGGCACACACGCACATGCACCCAGCTTGAGTTTTAAGTCAGTGGGTCTAGGACTCAAACTGCATTCAACTACATGGGAGTCCAGTGATGTAACGATTATGCCATCTGCTGGTCCCTCTTGCACTCTCTTAGTCTCTTGGGGACAGAAAAAGAAGATTCTTCCACTCTAGCATAGCAAACCTCATGGCCTTAGCCTTCAACCTTAGAGGCAGTACCATTTCAAAGAAACTCAATGATCTAAGTTCCCCTGCCTGATTCTTGGTTGTTAGTAGGAGTTACACGATTTTAGAAACTCCTTTTTTAGGGACCAGCAGATGGCATAATGATTACATTGCTGGACTTCCACATGGTTAATGGTGGTTTGAGTCCTGGACCTGAAGGCCTGGAATCCCCTCCAGGGGAATAGCCACACACCAATCCTATCTCCTCCATTCTCCTCTAGGGACTTTGGGCATACACATACACACACATGCCTTGCATGAGTTTCAAGCCTCCAGGTCTGAAACTGCTGGTCCCACTGTTGGACTATTTTAAAACAAATTCCAAGGGCTAGCAGATGGCATGGCGGTCATGGCTCTATATTTCATATGGCCAACTGCCTAGTTCAAATCCCAGACCCAGAGGCTTTAAAATCACACCAGGTGCATGTGTGTGTGTGCCCAAAGCCTCAAGAGGAGAATGGAGGAGAAGGGATTATGGTGTGGCTCTCTCAGTGGTGACTTCTCACTATTCTCCTTCCTTCCCCTCAGTCTCTCTCTAGTGAGAATATGCACCCCGCAGCAAAAACCTAAAAAGTAAAAATAAATAAATAAATTCCAGATGGCACACTATCTTTTTTATTTCTTTTTACATTATTTTAATAAGTCCAAACTCTAACAAGTGCCCAAAAATGGTGATTGAGCATCTTAGGCAAATAAGAAAAAAAAAAATCTTAAGCACAGAAATACTTAAGAAAAACCTTTCCTAGAAAATCAGGAAAATGCCAAATTAAAAAACCCATGGTTTTCATTGTAAAATACTTTACGCAAAAAATATTTTACTATTCATCTGGAAAAGTAACTGCTATCTTAAAATTATCTTTTCACTTTAGTTTAATAACTTTCAACTAGAAGTCTTTTATATTTAAAACTTTGTCATCTTTTTTTAAAAAGAATTATTTTATTTACTTAACTTTATTTATATTTGACCAGAGAGGTACAAAGTGAGAGTATGAGAGAGAGGGGGGAAAGTGAGAAACCAAGTCATCAGGTCCAGGACACGAACCGCAGTAGGTCATGTGGGAGTCCAGCACCCTTAACCACCACGCCACCTGCCAGCCCCTGTCCTCTTTTTTAACGACCAGTATTAATTCACAATAAACAAAAGTATTTGAAGACTTAATTTTTCCATTTGAATGTTCTCATTTTAAAGCATAATGCTTATGATATTATATTAAGTAAAAGAAATCAAAATAGAAATTATATAATAATTATTATGTAATAAATTTTATGATAAATATGCATTTTTAAAAGTAGATATGGGAGCCTAGCAGGTGGTGTGGTGGTTGAGGCGCTGGACTCCCACATGGCCAACTATGGTTCAAGTTCCAAACTTGGTGGCTTGCTTTCTCACTTTCCCCCTCTCTATCTCTCTTTCTTTCTTTGTTCAAAATGAAAAATAATAATAATAAATTTTTTAAAAAGACATGAGGAAATGTAAACTAGAAAGAAATAGAGCGATATGATTACAGTTGTAGAACTGAACCAGAATTTTTTCTGCAGTTGCAGATTCTTCAGTGTATCTCTTGCACATCTATAGAGATATGGTACTTTAAAAACAGAAAAAAATACATAGATCCAAAATACATAGACCCGAAGGGTTTTCTTAATGTAATTTTCTGACCTCTTTGGTTTTTGTTTCATCTAGTGGTCTTGCCAAATTACAAATTATATCCAGTGTTTACCCAGTTACACGATGTATACCAAGAGTTCCAGATGTCTTCTTACAACTAAGTTAAGCAATCTTGGTTCTATTAAACACCCTCCACAAAAACATTTCAAAAGATAAATGATACAAATATGCTTTGACAGGGAGACCAAACACTTCAGAAGATTTAAATCTCTGCTCGCTAGGGTATGTAAGAAGGCCTGTAACACTACTCAAATGATGAGAAAATTCTATTGGGTGTACAAAGGGAAGCTGAACAGGAAGTACAGGAACCTGAGTTCTAATCTCTTCTGCCTTAATTTGCTCTGCATCTTATTGAGTTTTCTAATTTATCTGTGGTTATACATAAAAAAGTAGAAAGTGTCAGTTTCCCCCATATCACAGTGCTGCCAAGCAAAGTTAAAGAGGATGTTAATGTTATTTTAACAGTGTTGAGGTGTCTAACTATCCAAAGTCAAGCAGAATGGTAATTCTTGAAAGCGTCTCATTAGCAACAGTATTGAACAAGCCTAATTCCATTCCACAAGTGTAATGGAAATCAGAGTTTGAGAGAGAAGCAACAAGTTTAGAAATAAAATAATAGAAAGAAAAAAACGAGGTGGAAAGTCCTACTGACTAATTTTTTTAAAAAATGGACTTTTCCAGAAACATCAGCTTTAATTAACCAAAATTGCATGTACAAATTAACAAATTGTGTGGTACAACACGCCCTAGGCTCACCCTATTCTATGTCATCCCCTTGCTAAAAATTTACAAGTAAATGTTAACTGGCTAGAGAACTGAAAAAGGGGATTATGGAGTGATCAAACCCTGTGGAGAGAGCTCATCTCTCTCTTTCTCTCTCTCTTTCTGTCTCTCTCCCTCATACACGTGCATGCACTCCTTCATGAATGAGAGAAAAAAGAAAAAGATAAGAAACAAGAAAGAGAAAAAAATAATTTGGTGTTTTTTCCTCCTGGGGAAAAAAATAAAACTTCCATATTGAAACAACTAGTGTTTTGTAAAAAATGGTAATAATGTCTCAAAGTTTTTCTTAGACTATTACTTAGAGCATTATAAAGGTTAAAAGTGCTAGCTAGTATGACCAGATGAAGAATGAGTGGAGCCTCAACAGGCCTCTAGCATAATGCTGTCATTCTTTCATTAAGACAATAGCGTGGTTTAAATTGATGAACTTTGCTATTGTGTTCTAGTAGTACAGAGACATTTAGTGTTTTATTCATGGATGCCCATTCTGTTCGATTGTTACTGGTGCTCAGATCATGTCTGTGGAACTAAACTGAACTAACATACAGGTCGTTGACTGCCACGTAGCATGCATGCTCGTGCAAAGAGTTACCTGACAGGAGCCAAGAGTTTAGGAAAATTGCTGCTGCTTCTTCAAGACGATTATTCAAATAGCTCATGCATTTCAAGTGGTGCATAAATTATAAGGTAAGAAATTAGTGAGTAATGTAATTAATATAAAAGAAAATAGTAATGAAAAAAATTTTTTTCTTTGACTTCTAGGAGTCAGAAGTCTCTCAAAGTGAATGTAACCCACAGGCTTATAAAATTTATTTTCCTAATTCTTAGATACCTTAGAAAGAACTTGAAGGTGAAGATATTACACATCTAAAGAGAGAGTTTGCATTACCTTTGTGCACCATTAAGCAACCCGAATTATTTTTGTCGGGCTGTCAAAATGTCAGCCACCTCTGGCTTTCTTGGTGTTTATCCAAATGTTTGCTTTTCATGTCATGTTCACTCCATGGCCAGGGTAATTTTTAAACATTAAGTTCTCCTACCTTTGGACCTCAGGGCAGTAAGAGGAGCTAGGTATTTCAACAATGTTTTACATGAGAAGAAAACTATTCCATAGGGGTTGGATTATAGGTAACTCTAATTTTTTTTAAAAAAAATGCACATTTACTGAGCACTTACGTGGTGCCAAACACTAAGACTTGCAGGAATTATTTCACTTCACCCTCCTAGTAAATAAGTAAGTTGAGTCTTGAAGAGGTTAGGTCACTTACCCAAGGCCACAGACCTAGTTAGTAAGTAAGCCAAGATTCAAGCGAAGATCTGACCAAAGCACCATGCTCATAGCACTCATCATACTGTTATCTCAAGAGCAGTTAAATCTCACAGCAGATGCAGTATTTCAAGAATGCAGTGCATGCTGAGAAAGACAAGGATAGCATAACCTTTCCTGTGTTCTATATCAAACCATTATTTTATCTGTGCCCAGAGCCATAACCCAAGAACAAGGGGAGAAGGCAAAGAAGAAGGCTAACAAGAACAAGAACAGGAAGAACAGGTACCGCTCCTTGACACAACAATAAATGTGCTCAAGGAGCTGGTTCCCATATGGTCACTGGGCTTTGAATCCCCAGCTCCATCAGCCTGAAACAGACCAGGAGTCCATGTGAGTGCCCCAGATCTGATGGGCCAAAGGACCGGAGGAAAGGGATTGTGGAGTGACCAAACCCTATGTGGGTACTCATCTCGCTCTCTCTCTCCTGTATGTGCATGCATTGCATCATGAAGGAAGAACATTTTTTATAAAAGGAGAGAAAGCACAAAAATGAATCCCTCCCCGCCCCCCGGAAAATAAAACATAGATTTCAAGATTCCAAAATATATCATTTGGGTCATATTAGTTAACACTCAAGCTATAGTCTCTTGGGTGTGAAGCCATCTTTCTTTTCTTTATTTTGTAATGTTGGGACTGGAAATTTGAAATCACATTTCCTCTTTGTCAGCTAGTTCTTGGTAAAATCTGCCCAAAAAGCTGCAGAAATTTAGAAGGCAGGAGGAAGTTAGAGAGATAGATATGACCATGTGGATAAGAGCAGATGTTGACGGAATAGAAAACATTGGGACATCAGAGAAATTCATTAAGTAAGCAAGATAGACCATTAAAATATTAATAAAATTTACATTTTTTCTGGTACAATTAAATAACTGGGATAAAAGAGAGAAACCACAAAGAAAATTGAACTGAAAAAAGAACACATAACTCAGAGGTACAGCAGAGATGAAGAAAAAATGAGAGTGTTCACCTCCAAAAATGGCAGCTTGGATGAGTCAATTCTTGTGAATTGACAAATCCTCTAACACCTAATGAAAACTAGACTCAAGGGCTGGCATGTGATGTGGTACTTAAGGTTCTGGATCCCACATGGCTGACTCCGCGATTCGAGCCTCAGACATAGCAGCTTGAAAATCACACTGGATGCGTGTGCGTGCCTAAGATCCTGAGAGGAAAATGGAGGAGAAAGGATTGTGGCATGGCCATCTCCCCTGGGAGTGGTTTCTCACTTTCCCTTTCTCTCTGTCTCTCTCCAGCAAGCATACACACCCTATAACAAAAATCTAAAAAAAAGAAGTGGACCTAAAACAAAGAGAAAAAATATCAGATTATCAGAACATATGATAAAAGCGTTCAAACATACATAAAAATAAAATAATAATATAACAACTCTTGAAAGAAGCTGGAACCTAGATATCTAAAGAAAGGGTACTACTCTAGCTGCTAGTATTTCTGAGATAGCACGAAAGAGTTGTGGGAATAAACGGCCAGCAGGTGGTGTGGGGGTTAAGGAGTTGGATTTCCACATGTGCGACTCCATTTCAAGTCCTGGACCTGGCAGTTCACTTTCTCACTTGCCCTTTCTCTCTCTCTTTCTGTGTCTTTCTGGTGAGTGCATGAGCCCCACAGCAAATTAAAAAATAATAATAACAATGGGACCAGCAGTTAGTGTAATGGCTATGTCGCTGGATTCCCACATAGTCGACCGCAGTTAGAGTCCTGGATCCAGTGGCTTAAACTCACGCTGGGCGCGTGTGCGTGCGTGCCCAAGATCCCGAGAGAGAATGGAGGAGAAGGGATTGCGGCATGGCTATACCCCCCAGGGGGTGATTTCTTGCCTTCTGTCTCTCTGTCTCTCTCTGTCTTTCTGGCGAGTGCATGCGCCCTATAGCAAAAACCTCTCCAAAAATAATAATAATAATAATAATAAAACAAAAAACAAAATTAAATAAATAATTCTTTAAAGCAAAAGGAGAGTTGTAGGAATATGTAGAAGAGGTGGAAACCAAAACTAAGAACCACTGCAGGGTAAAAGGCATTGCTGATGAGACGCTGACAGGGACAGCCATTAACGCGAAGGAGCCAACAAAAACTTTAATGTATCGAAAATATATCATTCACCGTAACAGTGCAAGTACATGCCATGTTTACCCTCATAGGCTGCTTATAATAATATTTGTAGAGTACATTTTCTGAAAGCACTGTGACAATATATATAAAGAACAAAAAAAAAAAGTTCATGCTTTTTTAAATATGGTAATCTATCCTTTCTAGCATATCCAAAGACAAAAATTCAAATATGTGCCCCAAATTTTATGCTCAGAGTGTTTCATGACTAACTTAAATTTTAACTACATGCTCTAACATGTCCTATGCAGATAGGATCCTCTTCTGCAAAGCTCCTTGAATACTCACACAGGCAGTCATACCTATATAGAAGTCTTTAGCTCAGTTCCTAATTAATCCATTTGAAGCAACATAATCAAACACAGTTCAGAATTAAAAAGATGAACTTGGAAAAGAAAATGCATAGCTGTATAATATAGATATTTCAAGATATTTATCAAATATCTGTAATCGAATATATTTGATAGCTGTATGATATATTATAGATATAAACATGAAAATAAAAAGAGATCAAATAGCTACATTCAAATAAGGATTATACCAAAAGAACCTCCCCCAGGAAGCCTCCCCAGATAACCTATAATGTAGAGAAGCCACCCTGTCTATAGTTCTCTTGCCTCTGCACATCTCCTGATTCATCAGGCTTGCAAATATTTCTTAGTTATGTTGGTTTGTTTATTTATCCACCTCCTGATACTGTGACCCTTGAGATTATAAACTATGCCCTTATCCCTCTAAGGAGGAGTCAAGAATATTAAATATTTATTAAATATTAAATAAATATTCATTGAATGAGCCAGGGCTGGAAAGACAATAGAGAGAAAGGATATTTTTTCATGAAAAAGCAATTGAATTGTAGACGTGACCAAAAAAAAAAGTATAGGGATAAATATACATTTATTTTAAGAAAGAAATGTGAATAATTGGGTCTCTCCATTTACAGACAAGGTAGAACCAAGCTAAATTCTTTTTAGCCACTTCTCCAGATTTACACTATGTCCTTTTCCACACTGACCTGTGACTCAGGAAGTGGACCTGCATGGATTGCGTCAACTGAATCCTTGGCCTCCAGATTCCATGGGATTCTGTCAGTGGGAAGCCTGGTGGCAGGCTGGGGCTGGAAGGAGAACAAGATGTGAAGGTGTTGGTTTCCCTTACTCCCTGCCTTCTAGGGCACTGAGATGGCCGCATCTGGCTGTGAAAAGTTTCAACCAGTCATGTGCACACAACTACCCTCTCCATGTTCTGGTCTCTGCTCCCTCCCCTTGCTTCTTCAGATCTAGGAATAATACTGTCTACCCATTTTGCTAACCAGGCTGTAAGTTGGTTTTCTAAATTCTGGAATGTGCCTTCTGATGCTTGCCAGGACTTATTAGAAGGCTTTAGTACACAGTTCTGTAAAAGATCTTTAAAAAGGGACCCAGTGGAGTGGTGGTTGGGGCACTGGACTCCCACATGGCAGACCACAATTCGAGTCCCAGACCCAGTGGTTTGAAACATGCCAGTTATAAGCTAATGTGTGCCCAAAATCCTGAGAGGACAATGAAGAAGGGATTGCAGAGTGGCATCCACCCTGGGGGAGGAGGGTAACTTTCCCTCATTCTGTCTCTCTCCAGCCAGTACACGAACTCTATGGCAAAAAAAGAGAGAGAGAGAGAAACAAATTTTAAGGTTATTAGATTCCTTTAATGGTTATTTTTTTAATTCAAATACATTATAATAAATATTAAGAGAATTTTAAGGCAGTGTTAATCAGCAGCAAAATGATAAGAATTTGACTATGGGTAAGTGTTAATCCTTTGGGAAATTAATAATATAAACAATGGTTAGCAAATAGAAGAAAACAAGCTGTTTTATAGCAGAAAAGAGGCTATAATCCAGGGGAAAAAATAGTATTATCAGTTTTTCCCCTCACAACAAGGATACAATTTAGTCCTGAAATTCTAAAGAAAAATAAATATTAAAAATCACTAGGCAATAAGTGTCTCCATTATGGTATTTTTATAGCCTTGTTCCTAGTACTTAGAACTGTTATCTTGTACCTGGTTCTGCCAATGTGTATATTGAACGAATTTATCAGAAAGGACACTGTAAAGAAAAGAGAAAATGTCGGGAAGATCCCCAATGGCGTTCATACCAAACACCTCCTTTGTCTAATGCCCTAAGGCAACTCTTTAGCACTGCCGGGACAAGAGCGCCACCTTGTGTTGCGTCATTGGCTGTTCACACTCCCCATCATGTTTTTCACTGGAGCTACTTGTAGATGAGGAGGCCGCAGACGCTGCCTCCCTAGAGTAACATGGAAGGAAGCGATCATTAACAAATGCATTTTCAAATACAGCGGAAAGGCAGCTCCAGGCTTTTTTTCAATATAGTAATAGTGCTGATGCCTAAGATTAGCAGATTGGTTGCTACATGCCAGAAAACGCTTTGCTTATATCCTTTGACCCTTGTTATTATTGTTTTTAATAGATTTATGTTTTTAATGATGTAAGAACTGAAATAAGTAAAAACTACCCTGCTCTCTCTCCAGAGGCCTATATTCAATAAAAAGTTCTTAGAAAGGATTCCAAGAGGTTGTCTGAAAGTACATTCCTTGAGGTCTACAAAAAAGGCTACAAGCCTTTGCAGGCAGATGAAATATTCGAACTATTTAAAAGGAACTAATGGAAAAAGAAGTTTCCTTAAATTCTTGGAGAAGGATCGTGCATGGATTCTTTTCTGCCTTCTCTTCCGCACATTGCTCTATGGGCCATTTTGCTTTAACTTTGTTCCCTTTCTGGCTTCATTGTTATCTCACATTTGTTGCAAAATGAGCTTTGAGTTTGTGGAATTTCATAGATTTCTTCTTAATCGAACTAGAAGTCAATACATTGTCACTGCACATCTAAAAATGCTACTGTACACACACAATAAACATATCATGTAAATTGACATGCTGCCTCCAAAATAAAATCTTTGTGGAGTACTTCCTATGTATTAACTCATTTAATTCTCACAAATATCCATGAATGTATTACTGTTCTCTTTTTATTATTATTATTATTATTTAATTTTGCTATAGGGTGTTTACACTAACTGGAGAAAGACAGTAAGAGAGAGAAGTAAGAAATCACTCTGTGGGGGGATGGCTAGGTTCTTCCATGTTCCTCTCAGGAATTTGGATGCACACATACACACATGCTCAATTTGATTTTAAAGCTGCCAGGTCTGAGACTCAAACCATTCAGTTGGCCATGTGGGATCCAGCTACCTTAACCTCCATACCACCTGCTGGCCTTATTGTTGTTATTTTAAGATGGGAAATTGAAACCCAGAGAACACTGTATAGGGTCACACATTAAAGGAGATAGTTATTTCAAATCCAGGTCTCTGTGACTTTAAATACCTGTGCCCGTAACTACTCTACTTCATTCTTTCCAATTACAAAACTCCGAATTATATGCACATATTACTATTAATCATCTCTTAAGTACAACCCAAACAAATTATGGACAAATGTCAAAACTAATACAGATTTGGTGGGGGGGAAGAAAAGATGATCATTCAAAATTTGTTGCAAAGCTAAAGAAATGAAGACAGTGCAGTGCTGGCATCAGAACTGACAGATGCATCAATGAAATCGAGTAGAGTTCAGAAAAAAATCCAGGCATCTACAGGCCACTAATTTTCAATGAGAGTGCTAAGATCATTGGGGAAAGAATAGTCTTAACAAATGGTGGTGAAAGAACTGGAAAGCCACATGCAAAATAATGAAGTAAGACCCTTTCCTCCCACCATACATGAAAATTAACTCAAAGTGGATCACAGATCAAAATGTAACAGCAAAAACTATTAACCTGTTAGGAGAAAACGGAGACATACATTTTCATGCACTTGGCAGATAACAGTTTCTTAGATAGGACAGCAAAAGCATAGCAACAAAAGAAAGAGTAGGTAAACTGGGCTTCATCAAAAGTAAAAATTTTTGGACCAGCAAGTGACATAATTGCTACATCACTGGACTCTCATGTAGTCAAGCGCAGTTCGAGTCCCAAATCAGGAGGCATAAAACTCACACTGAGCACATGTGCGTATGTGCCTAAGAGACTGAGAGGAAAATGGAGGAGAAGGGATTGCAGCGTGGCCATCCCCCCTGGGGATGATTTCTCCCTTTCTGTTTCTCTGTCTTACTCTGGATGCATGCAAGTGCATGTGCTCTATAACAAAATTTCTCTTAAAAAAAAAAGAAAATTAAAAACTTTTGCCAGGGCAGGCAGTGGTGCAGTTGCAATATAATGCTCTTCAGTGCTGAACACATGTGGGAAGTTTTAGGACTCAGTCCCACAGTCTCCCTGTACATACCAGCTGAAGCTAGGGGTGAATTGTGGCATGAAGACTCTGTTGAGGGTGCTGGTCTCTTTATCTCTCTGTTTCTCTCTTCCATAGAAGAAATAAATAAACCTTTAAAAAAAAAAACTTTTAAAAAATTTTGATGCTCTGAGAAACTCCATCAAAAATGTAAAAAGCTGGGCCAGCCAGTAGTACAGAGGTTAAGGCGACAGCATCCCACATGGCTGACTACACAGTTGAGTTCTGGATCCAGAGACTGGGAAGTTGTTCTTTCCCTCTCTCTCTCTTTCTGTCTCTCTCCAGAGAGCACACATGCACTATAGCAAATTAAAAAAAGAAAGAAAGAAAGAAAGAAAGAAAGAAAGAAAGAAAGAAAGAAAGAAAGAAAGAAAGAAAAAGAAAAGCCAACCCAGAGAATTAGAAAATATTTTTGTAAATTTTATATTTAATAAGAGACTTGTATCCAGAATAGCAAAAAAAGATTACAAGTTAATAATAAAAAGACAATTTTAAAATGGGCAAAGGATCTGAATAGATGGTTCTCCAAAAAGAATATATGAATGGCCAATAAACACATGACAACCATCAGCCATTAAGGAAATGCAAAACAAAACCACAAGGTGCTATTTCACACCCACTAGGATGATGACTAGGTTCAAGAAGATAGACAATACCAAGCATTATTGAGAATGTGGAGACATTAGGACCAGCTCACATTGTTTAAGGGATTGTAAAATGGTAGCAGCCACTTTGGACAAGTGACATTTTCTCACATGTCAAACATAGAGTTACCATGATCCAGCAAGTCCACTCCTAGGTATATACTCAAGAGAAATGAAAATATATATCCACATAAAAACTTGCACAAAAATTTTCATAGTAACATTATTCCTAATAGCCAAAAAGCAGAAACATCCCAAATTTCTATAAATGATGGACGGATAAACAAAATGTGGTCTATCCATGCAATGGAATATTGTTCAATAAATAAAAAGAAATGAAACAATGATATATGACACAACATGAGTAAATCTTGAAAACATTATAGTACTTATCAAAGTGTGAAAAATCAGTCACAAAGGACTACATATTGCATGATTACACTTATATAAATTTTCAAGGAGGGTAAAATCACAGAAAGTAGATTAACAGCTACCTGGGGCTAAAAGGGTGAGGAGACTGGAGGGTGATGACTAAGAGCTGCAGTGTTTCTTGTTAGGATAATGAAACCGTTCTAAAATTGTTATAGTCCCTAACTGAATATAATGAAAGCCTTTGAACAACACCCTTAAATGAATGGATTGTATGACATGTGCATTACATCTCTACAAAACTATTTTTTAAAGTTAGTTATCCGTGGGGCTGGCAGGTGGCATGGTGGTTAAGGGCACTGGACTCCCACATGGCTGACCACAATTCAAGCCCTGGACCTGGTGACTTGCTTTCTCACTTTTCCTCTCTCTCTCTCTTCTTCGTTCTCACTCTGCCCCTCTCTGGTCAAATTTAAAAAATAAATAAATTTAAATAAAATAATTATTTAAAACAAAAAGTTACTTATCTGTGATGGTAATTCAAGAATATTTTGCTTCAAACACAAAAGCAGAAAGTCACATGGCGATTCTGAGGCAGTCATAAATCAGGCATGAATAAAATTATGAGTCTCCTAAGTCTCATGTAGCTGCCCATCAGAATGTATTTAAGACATTATTAAGTAGCTGGATAGTGGTGCCTTGATAAAGCATGAGGCTATAAATGACTGACCCACATGGCAAGGTTCTAGGTTCATATCCATAGACCTCCCTGAGTGCTCCAGATGCATGTATATCCATGATCTGGCTGAAACTGGGGGTGGATTGTGGCATCAGAGTCCTCTTGGGAAGTGTTGGTTCTCTCTCTCTCTCTCTCTCTCTCTGTCTCCCTTGCTCACGG
>NW_006159548.1:3201206-3230736 GCF_000334495.1 Tupaia belangeri chinensis | reverse complement strand
TGGGGCTGGCAGGTGGCATGGTGGTTAAGGGCACTGGACTCCCACATGGCTGACCACAGTTCAAGCCCTGGACCTGGTGACTTGCTTTCTCACTTTTCCTCTCTCTCTCTCTTCTTCGTTCTCACTCTGCCCCTCTCTGGTCAAATTAAAAAAATAAATAAATTTAAATAAAATAATTATTTAAAACAAAAAGTTACTTATCTGTGATGGTAATTCAAGAATATTTTGCTTCAAACACAAAAGCAGAAAGTCACATGGCGATTCTGAGGCAGTCATAAATCAGGCATGAATAAAATTATGAGTCTCCTAAGTCTCATGTAGCTGCCCATCAGAATGTATTTAAGACATTATTAAGTAGCTGGATAGTGGTGCCTTGATAAAGCATGAGGCTATAAATGACTGACCCACATGGCAAGGTTCTAGGTTCATATCCATAGACCTCCCTGAGTGCTCCAGATGCATGTATATCCATGATCTGGCTGAAACTGGGGGTGGATTGTGGCATCAGAGTCCTCTTGGGAAGTGTTGGTTCTCTCTCTCTCTCTCTCTCTCTCTCTCTCTCTGTCTCCCTTGCTCACGGAAGAAATAAACTTTTTTTTAAAGACATTATTGGTTTAAGAAGCAAATTAGTAAACAAATTAAGGGAAGGTACATGCAGCAATAAAGCTACTGCAGAGGTTATCTAGGTGTTATTAAAGATACAAGTGAAGGTTGTTAAGTCATTGTCATTGACAAAGCAACCTTACTTTCAGGTTCTCTTTGCTATGGAGAGCAGATAGATAAATGAGTCAATGTAAGCTTAGAGACTTTCAGTATTTAACCAGCCTTTGGTGATAACAACCAGCCCACCTGCAGTAGCACAGAAGTAGCACAACACTGCAGTGCTGGAAGCCATGTGGAGGACCAGAGCTTAGCTCCCAGGTCAATCCGTACATGCTGGGCATGTGCACACGCTCATGATCCTAGCTAGCTGGGAAGGTTAGGAGTGTCTGTCTGACTCTCTCTTTCTCATGAAAGGAAGGAAGAAAGGAAAAAAAGGGAGAGGGGGGAAAGGGAGGAAGGGGGGAAATGAAACTTTTTAAAATAATGGCAATCAATGGGCCAGCCTAGTAGCCTAGTAGTTAAGGGAGTAGGATCCCATATTGTTTACTGTGGTTTGAGTCCCACTTGAAAAACATGGTGAGTGCATGGCATGCATGCCCAAAATTCCTACAGGTTGGAGAAATGGAGAAGAGATTATGGTGTGACCATACCCCATTAGAGAGTGACTTTTTCTCTCTCTCTCTCTCTCTCTCTCTCTCTCTCTTCATTGCTCTCTGGTAAGCACACATTCTATCTGGCATTTATAAAGAAAAGACAATCAGGACCAACAGATGGCATAATGGTTACATCCCTGAACTCCCACGTAGTCAACTGTAGTTCAAGTCTCAGACCCGGAGGCTTAAAACTCATGCCAGGTGTGTGTGCGTGCATGCACAAGATCCCAAAAGGAGAGTGGAGGAAAAGGGGCTGCAGCATGGCCATTCCCCCCCTAGAAGATGATTTCTTGCTTTCTTTCTCTTTGGCTCTCTCTGTCCCTTCTGGTGAGTGCACAACTCTATAGCAAAAAATCTCTCTCAAAAAAAAGAAAAAAAGATAATATAAAGAAGTTATTACTTCAGAGGTATTCCTACGTTCAAAGCAACCTTTGGAAATCAGGAATTGATAAGGAATATTGCCATTTGGGTGGACTTGTAATATCCTTTTTTAATGAGAAAAGAAGAAAACAAAGCATTTAGAGCTACCATGAAGGTACAACTGATTGAATGTTAGACTGACTATCAAAATCAGAGTTTTCCCATATTTTCTTAGGAATAAAGACACGTTCTGATTAGTAATCCTCACAAGTTAAGAAAATTAGGGGTGACTCAGTCTCCACGGAAATTTTTTTTTTTTTAATTTGCTGAAGCACCTGCACTTGCTGAAGAAAGACAGAGAAAGAGAGAAGGTGAGAAAGCAGCCCCTCGTGGGGAATAATATTTATTTATTTAATTCCACTTGTTATCATTATTATTTTTTAATTTGCTGAAGGCACCTGCACTTGCTGAAGAAAGACAGAGAAAGAGAGAAGGTGAGAAAGCAGCCCCTCGTGGGGAATAATGACACTACCACAATCCCTCCATTTCTCCTTTCAGGATTTTGTGCACACATGCACACATGCCCAGTGTGTTTTTCTAGCCACCAGATGTGGGACTCAAACTGCATGGTTGGCCATGTGGAATAGTCACCTTAACTACCATACCACCAGCTGGCCTGATGTACAATATCTTTTTTTAAAAAAATTATTTAGTTGTGGGGTTAGCAGGTGGCATGGTGGTTAAGGTGGCTGGACTCTCACATAACTGACTGTGGTTCAAGTCTCAGACCTGGCAACTTGCTTTCTCACTTTCCTTCTCTCTCTCTCTCTCTCTCTCTGGTGAATTAAGATAATAATAATAATAAATATAATTAAATAATTATTTAAAAAGAACATGTGACATCAGGATCTTATAGAATTCAATAAATAAAATTATTTAGTTGGGACCAGTGGATGGCATAATGTTTACATTATTGGACTCCTATGTACGTAATCAATTGTGATTCGACTCCCAGATCTGGTGACTTAAAACTCACACTGGGCACATTTGCATGCATGTGCAAAATCCTGAGAGGAGAATGGAGAAGAAAGGAATACAGCATGTCCATCCCCCCAAGGGGTAATTTCTTGCTTTCTGTCTTTCTTTCTTTGTATTTCTCTCTGTCTCTCCAGTAAGTGCATGTGCCGTATAGCAAAAATCTTTCTTAAACAATTATTTATTTAATTTAATTTATTTACTTCTTTATTTATCTTTTTTTCTTTCTCTCTCTATCTGTATCTCTATCTCTGGTTAAATTAAAATAAATGAAGGAATAACTGAAATTAAATAAAAAGTAATTATTTTAAAAAAGAAAAATATTCCTTTTACTTAGAAAAACTCTTTGAGAATTCAAAGAAGAAATTGGAATGAATGGCCTGAGTACATTTTTAGGTCAATTTATTAATGTAAATTCTATTCATAATGTTTTATTTTATAAATTGCTTTATCATTTGTTTCTATAAATAATTGACTGTTGTTTCATACTTAACATTTTAAAAGTAATCATATTCAATCAAAATTTATATAAAACTTATACATGGATGAGTAATGTAATAGGCAAAAATACAAAGCATATTTATAGAAATAAATGATGGCTTAATATGTGGGGGGATTTTGGTTTTGATTTTTCCCTCCCCTGAGAGAGAAAGAGAAGGAAGGAATGGGAGAGAGACCAATCCTTGACAAGATCTTTCTGTGTGGTCATCCTCCTGGCCAGCCTCCCATTAACTAGGGTTATGGGACACGCAGCTTCACCCAGGTCAGCCCTGGAACTGTGTACCTGGGCCTCCCATGCAGCCTCCACTTCCCCAAACAGTGTACTACTATGACTGGGCTGATTTGTTGTTTTGATAATAGGCTTAAGAAATTTATGGAGAAAATGTTAATACTGCAGATTAAACCTTAAAGCATGTCATGTCCTACCACATTGTAAGTAGCACAAAAAAAAAGTTGAAGACATATTCTTCCAGTATTTGAAAACTGTTATGTGATTCAACAAATAAGTCATACACATGATTGGCAAGAAAGTGAAGTATCGACATCAGTCTTCGTTTTTTTCACATCCATTACTTATTAGTGTAAGCAAACATATCAACCGGAATTTATCATGAACCAAACCTGCTCATCAGTTGCAACCACAGGGAAGCTATGGATCAAGAACTTTGTAAAAATCAATGAAAGAACTGTGTGAAAATCAATATAGAGGCTAATTTCTCTCTCTTCCTCTCACTCAGGTGAGAATCCATCCAGGCAAGTCCATCTCTGCTGTCCTGCTGTGCGCCATGCAGTTTTCCTTTTTTAACCCTTTTTTATTTTCTGTGACATATTTTTTCTCCTCCTTTCATTCTAGTTCTTTCCTTCTTTTTCTTCCTGTTTCTCCACTTTTTCTTCCCATCTCTGCTTTCTTTTTCTTACTGTTTCTTTGCTTTTTCTTCCTATTGTTGCCTCCTACTCTCTTTTTCTCACGAGCTCACACTTGCAGAATCCTTCTCCAACAAATTACCAAAAGTGAATACATTACCAATGACTAAAAATCGGAAAAAAGCCTTAAGGATGAGAGAATCGAGTAATACATCACCCACAAAGGATCACTCTAATTTATCTCAAGTAGGGAAACAGAGGATATTACTGAAATGTCAGAAAAAGAATTTAGAGCATTCATGGTGACAAAATTCTATGACATGCAAGAGAAAAGAGATGTTGAGTTCTCAGAAATGAGAAAGTACTTCCATGATATGAAAGAAGAATGGGACACCATAAAGAAGAATCAAATGGAAATGTTAGCTATGAAAACTGTAATACAGGAAATTAAAACCTCCCTTGAAAGTATTAGAAGCAATTTAGAGGGACCAGCAGTTGGCATTATGACTATGTCTCTGGACTACCATGTAGTCAACTGCGGTTCGAGTCCCAGACTTGGTGGCTTAAATTCACACCAGGCATGTGTGCGTGTATACCCAAGATCCCGAGAGGAGAATGGAGGAGAAGGGATTGTGGCATGGTCATCCCCCCAGGGGGTAATTTCTCGCTTTCTATCACTCTGTCTCTCTCTGTCTTTCTGGTGAGTGCACACACCCTATAGCAAAAAGCTCTCCCAAAATATTCTTCTTTCTTTTTTGTGTCTTTAAATGGAAACATAAACTTTTCTTCTTTCCTGACTCCTCTGGAATTGGACAATATTTGGGAGTAGTCTTATTTTGTGGAAGAAGGGTTACTTGTATAAGTTCGATAATGCTTGTTGCATCGAATCAGAAATTGGAAATACTCATTATTGGACAGGGCTTTCACTGGAAAGTCATATCTGAAGATTAATCAGGAAACTATGGAACTAAGGTGGATTTCAAGTAACCCAACAGAAGCTCTTAGAAAGATGGCCTGGCACCATAAATAGTACTGCCTGGCAGAGAGGATTAGAGAAGATACATGAAAGAATTTATAACATAAAATAACCTGGACTTTTCCAACCCAGCATCGTAACCAGTAGAGATTGCAAAAGAGCAGCCACAACCAGAGGATTATCTTGAGAAAGACATTGAAGGAAGAAAAAGAGACTGATCTTTGCTAGCAGAAGGTATATCACAGAATACTTGGTAGGCAGGGCTGAATTGAGAAGGTTTATGTGTGACTTGTATGCTGGGCATTTGCTTTTCAACAACTTGAGTAGTTGACATGTAAATATTTTCTCAAAATTATTTGAAACTATATTGTCTCTGTTGTTATCGAGTCACAAAATTATATCAAATTAAAAGAAATATTTTGAACATTATCTTTAAAATTCAGTATTTTGAAATTTTGAAAGTTGTTTATTAACTGTCAAGAACTATGGAGTCTGAGCAAAAATGTTTTGATATGTAAAGTAAATGTATGTGGAAAAATGTAAAAAGAAATAAAAGAAAAAAAAAGAAAATCATGCTGGGTGCATGTATGTGTGTGCCAAAACTCCACAAGGAGGATGGAGAAGAGATTGCAACATGGCCGTCCCCAATAAGGGTTAATTTCACACTTTCTCTCTCTCTCTCTCTCTCTGTATCTCTCTGGCAAGCACTATAACAAAACCTAAAAAAAACTTTTAAATACATTTAAAAAAAAAAAGAAAAAGAAAAAGATTCTCTCCAACCAAATGTATGGGTATAGTTTACAAAACCTTCAAGAAACAGATCATTTCTATTTCTACAAGTCTCATACTAGAGAATGAGAGACAGTTACCCATAGACACCAATGGAGGTTGGTTCATATGATAAATATTTCAGCTGCACTTCCCAGGCTCTCTGTTGCTCAGATTCTAAGATGTGATTTGGGATCTGCTATCCAATTTTACTCATTTAAAACTTTAATTTAGAAATGAATCAAATGGGCAGGGTGCAGGGCATCTGTCTTGCCACAGTGGATTGTGACAAACTCAGTGGTTTTCCTGAGCCAGGAGCCAAGCAACAACATCCTGACTGTGGGGAGCTACGTGCTTAGCAGAGGCAATGTGGTTCTGGAGTTGCCAACTAGAAAAGCTCCTGTATCCTGATTTGGCAGTAACTTTCTGATTCAGTGGCTTCCTAAAAATAACAGCTTCATAATTTTCCAAATTCTTGATGGTAGCCCTGGCGTATCTTTTCTGATGGCCCTGTTGTACAAAATGGATTTGATCATAATTCCTGGAAATTCAAATAAAATCTCTTTTTTTCCAGCTGTCAAAACATATCTGTTAATAAGCTATTTAATGGCCAATAGGATAAATTTTTTTATTAAATGTGGAACCTGTTGTCATTAAAAAGAACCCTGACTAATATGCTATTCAATTTATCTCAAAACTAAAACTAAAAAAGGACAAAAATAGAAAATTACACGGGAATGACATGTATAAATAGAGGTTTAAAATGCTAAATAAATTATTAACAAATCATATTCACTGATGAGGTGGATATAGAGGTGATCGAATAGGTTATATTTCAGGAATTTCAAATGGCTTAGTCAGATAAAACAAATTGATGTGATTCGCTACATTAATAAATTGAAGTAATAACTTATAATTATTTCAACTGAATACATTGGGGAAATTTCTATAAGCCCAGAATGAAAGAAAATGTGCTTAACTAACAATCACTTCTACAAGTCTTCTACAAGTGTCACCCTTAATGTCAAAATACTATGAATATTCCTTTTAGAATCCCAATACACAGATACCCACTAGAGTCCCTGATTTTAACATGATGAAACCCTGAGCAATAAAACCAGAAAAGTAAAATAAATATTATAAAAATCGCAAAGCAGGGGCCAGCACGTGGCATAATGGTCAAGGTTCTGGACTCCCACATGGCTGACTGTAGTTCGAGTCACCCCTGGCAACTTGCTTTCTCACTTTCTCTTTCTCTCTCTCTCTGTCTCTTCCTTGTTAAATTTAAATAATAAAAATAAATAAAACTGAATAAATAATTCTAAAAAAAATCACAAAGCATGATGATTGTATCCATATTCTTTTTTTTTTTTTTTGTCCTCATTCCATAAATAGAAACAATCACACCTGCCTACACCTGAATTCCCTTTCTGTCTGGTGGAGTAAACTGTCCAAAACGGTCAGTTGACAGCATTCGCTTTTGAAACAACTGAACTTTATTTGTGTTTCTTGATATATACAGATAATGTCTTTCAGATATTTGTCTTTTAGACAGTAAAACCTTTTACATACTAAGTAATAGCACATAGAAACTAAGAATTCTAAACCAGTAAAAACTAGTGTTCTGAAGTCAGGATGTAAAAACAAATCTTTAAAGTTTTATTTAAACTTTTGTTATTTTTAATTTGCTACAGGGCACATGTGCTCACCAAAGAGAGACAGAAAGAGAAGAGAGAGCTGAGAAAAACCAATGCCAAGTCTGGGACTTGAACCACAGTAGGCTATGTGGGAGTCCAGGGCCTTAACCACCACATCACCTGCTGGTCCCCCAAAATTTGTAAATAGGGCATTGTGTGTGATTTTTGTGGAACACCACTTACAATCTTTACTTCCCAAACCCATGCACTCTATTGATAACTATCAGAAAAAAACAATCGCATGTGCTGCTTACTGGTTTAGAGCATATAATGCAAGACAGCAGCTTGACCTCCGGAGATAACACATTCCCACCTAGTACAGCAAGAGTTCAAGGTTCCTCCTCAAGAGAACATTCTGACAAGCTATAAGGCAGGTGATAAGAGATCAATTGTAAACTGTGAAATCAGTTCCTTCGAGGCAGTTCTGCGTGAGATACAACAACTGTGAATAAGAGATGAGGAAATTCTGAGGAATAGTGGCGATAGCAAAGCATGGCAGACGGTGAAAGCCTTTCTACCTCCCTACCCTCCTCTTCCTACCCTCCTCTTCCTTTAGTCCAGTTTATGGCACTGTGGCAAAAGATCTTAGGAGTAGCATTCATGTTCCCCACCTCGCGGTCATCACACCTTGTAAAATCTCCTTCCCTTGAGTGAGGTGGGACCTATGACTTTTTTCTAACCCATACACTATGGCAAATGATGAATGTCACTTGTGATTCTACTATGTTATAAAATCTCCATCTTAGCAGACTGGAGGCTCTCCTTCCAGACAAAACTGGTACATAATTTGTGGGGCTGAGTACAGAAGCAAAATACAGAGCCCTTTTTCAAAAGCTGTTAAAAATTTCAAAACACCTGGAGGACCAGCAGGTGGAATAGAGGTTGAGGTAATGGATTCCCACATGGACAACTGCAGTTCGAGTTCTGGACCTGGTGGCTTGCTTTCTCACTTTCCCTTTCTCGCTCTCTCTGTCTCTCTCTCTCTTCTGGTTAAATTAAAATAATAATAATAAATAAATAAAATTAAATAATTCTTTTTAAAAAAATTCAAAACAGCTACAGAAGAGCATTAAACCAAGTGTAGGGCTTTTCAGCACAGGGATCTGTGTGATAACACAGAAGGCAGACTTGTAAAGCCAGCTCTGCTTGTGGGTTTGCTGGAGTAAATGGCCACATTCAAGAAGACCACATGTCAAGGAACTGTAGGTAGCTCCAGACAATAAGTAGCAAAAAGCCAGAGCCCTCAGTCACATAGACAAAAACCTGAACAGGCTTAGGACTGGATTCTTCCCTAATGAACCTCTAGATGAGAATGCAGTCTGGATAATACCTTGATTACAGCCTTGTGAGACCCTGAGTGAAGGATTCACCTAAGCCGTGACCAGACTTGTGGCCCACAAAAACTGTGAAGTAATAAATGTGTGTGGTTACAAGCCACTAATTTTTTGATAAGTTTATGCAGTGACAGAAAACCAATGATTTAGCTCACATAAAAAGATTGTGGAAAAATTCTGTTGGCAAGGGAGGCACTCAGCAATGGTGAGAACCAAGCTAGCCTTCAGGAGTAAAGATTGATGTCATTGAGTCAATACGTAGCCTCCACCTGGAGGGTTGCTATTTTATTTATGAGCCTGAGAAAGCAGTTATGTGGCCATTGAAGAGGCTGACTGACAGCTACAGGAATTGTCATCTTGTCTATCTGTTTATTGACAGCTTCCTCAGTGGTAAGGGCCCTTTGATGAGCTTTTGTCCATGATGCCCTGAGTCCATTAGAAGAAGTCCGTCCATGTATTTTACCTCTCAAACCCTCTTGTCTTTTCAAGCCCAGTTTTCTTCCTTTTAGTTCCATTAGTGAATGGCCATGAATGATGTGGATTCTTGACTCAGGCCCCATCTTCAATGAACACTGGAAAATTACCTGGACATTCTCAAAACTCTATCGCTAGGAGGAATTCATTTCTCATGATCCTTAAAGGCCAGCCCTGAGTAGGTCCCTAAGGGGGTAGTAGTCCACTTCCACTTGGTGCCAGAAAGTCATGTAGACTACTCTGTCAACCAGGGTTAAATATTCAGGTTATAAGGAACTCTCCATGAGGCTATGACTGAGACGGAGAGAGAATTGGTGATGTGGCAGAAGCAGTATGCTCACAAAGTACATCATCTGCATGTGCAATGTGTAATACTTGTGCCTCTAGCTATGCTCAGGCTCAGTTTCATGTACACTACTTTCATTTGATGATGGAGTACCACTGGGCATGACCAACTTTTTGATTGTTGATTGGAAACATGTGATTCATGATGATCTGCTCAGATCAAGTAGTTATCTGGTCTCACAGTCAGAAATTTGCCATCTACCATTATGGTAATCATGCCAATTTGCCTCCACTGAGTAAACGCTTTTAATTAGCTTCTGTAAACCTATAATCTTCTTATTCTCACTGAAATCAAGAAATCCTTCAGGATGCTGGCATGTTCCTCTCAAATTTATTTCTGAAGGACTTGAAGAAGAAATTGTCCCCTGGATCCTCTTGCAGGATATAATTAGGAGTGAGGAAAGCAGAATGCACATAACAAATTAATATATCTACCTCCCTGATCTTTTCATTCTTTTTTCATTTTCATAGGATGTCAATTTTTTTTTGTTCATATGAGCTATTTTCTAGATTTCAGTCAACCAAACAAGAAAACAAAACTGCTCCCAGATGTTTAAGCTAATACTTTAGACATCAGATTTCTGATGAGGTTACCCACATTAGTAAATTCAGCTATATCTTTAATTACATTTTTCCCTTATTGATCAACCATGTTTAGATTTCATTATTGTATATATTGGTCAGATTCCTATCTATAAATTAGTCAAGTCTTTTTTTTTTTTTTTTTTTGGAGAGGTTTTTGCTATAGGACGTGTGCGCTCGCCAGACAGACAGAGAGAGAGAGACAGAGAGACAGAAAGCGAGAAATCACCACCCAGGGGGGATGGCCATGCTGCAATCCTTTCTTCTCCATTCTCCTCTTGGGACCTTGGGCACACACGCACACACACCTGGTGTGAGTTTAAGCTAATGAGTCCAGGACAAACCATGATCAACTACGTGGGAGTCCAGCAATGTAGCCATTAAGCTAACTGCTGGTCCCATTCAAGTCTTTTTATAACAGGACTGAACTAAAAGAATATTTCTATTGGGGCCAACAGGTGGCATGGTGGTTGGGGCACTGGACTTCGACATGGCCGACTGCAGTTCAAATCCCAGACCCAGGACCAGCAGTTAGTGTAATGGCTATGTCGCTGGACTCCCATATTGTTGACCGCAGTTCAAGTCCTGGACCCAGTGGCTTAAACTTATGCCAGGAGTGTTTGTGTGTGTGCCCAAGATCCTGAGAGGAGAATGAAGGAGAAGGGATTGCAGCATGGCCATCCCCTGGGTGGTGATTTTTCAGTTTTTCTCTCTCTGTCTCTCTCTCTCTGGCAAGCACATAGGTCCTATAGCAAAAATCTCCCTTAAAAATAAAAAATATTTCTCGGGAACCAGCAGTTAGCATAATGGCTATGTCGCTGGACTCCCACGTAGTCGACCGCGGTTCGCGTCCCAGACCCAGTGGCTTAAAACTCACGCTGGACGTGTGTGCGTGCGTGCCCAAGATCCCGAGAGGAGAATGGAGGAGAAAGGATTGTGGCGTGACCTAAATAAAATTTCTGTTAAATTACTTTAAAGAATAGGCTTTATCATCCTGAGGTTGATCTTGTAATTTCACTCTCCTATTGCAAGTTCAAGTTAGGATCTGGCTTGCATTATTGGTCTAGAAATGATGATTGTGAAGAGTGGACGAAGAAGAGAACTGGCTTCCTCTGCAAGACCACTTCCTTAGGCAAGGCTGTGAGAGAATCTTCAAGCAAAATAAGAATAATTCTACCAAGTCAGATCAAGATAAGCTTTTCTGCAGGAAAGGGAGACCCTGTGGGGTGAAGGACTTAGTATATTCTGAGTCAATACATTAATTTCTTCTATGTATCCTCTTTTAATCTGGGGAGATGCCATTCTCTCTTTATCAAGCTATAACTTTCACATAAGGCAGAATTTAGCAGAGGCTGGAACTGAGAAACCTGGAAGATTCAAGTTTGAGTTTGAGGCTGCAGTTTGCTTACAACCTATACCCTAAATTAGACACTTGAGAATGTCGTGCTTGTTTTAAAACTATTTTGCGTATTTAGAAACAATATCCCCACCCCACTCCTAATACTATTAAAATATATATCAATTGATTTAGGAAGAATAGAGTAATATTGAAAGAATGTTGAGTAAGTCATAGAATCACTATAATATCTAGAAAATTAGGCATAGGGCTTTGCACCAAAGAAATAAAAAAGAAAAATAAATAAAAAGTCCTGGCCCAGCAGGTGATGTGGAGATCAAGGTAGCTGAATCTCACATGGCTTACTGTGCAATTCAAGTCCCAGACCTGGTAGCTTGAAAAACTCTATATACACATACATATATGTGTGTGTGTGTGTGCATGTGTGTGTGTGTGCCCAAAATCTCAAGAGGAGAATGGAGTAGAATGAATAAGAGAAAATGTCCAGAAGGAAATGTTAAGTTTCATAGAACTCATCTTCAACCTCAAACTAAAGTTAAACAGAAAGCGAATAGAAAGAACAAATACCTCTCCAATTTTTGCTCTACTTAAAACTGCTGGATTTACCTTACACCACTGAAAAAGTTTCCTACAAATATAGCAATTGAAACTTGTCAATTAAGGATAAATAATTCCTTCATAGAAAACCAAAACGATAATGATGAGTTACTTTTTCACCTTAAGCAATAAAAATCTTTTGAAAATGTTGCCATCTAGTGGTTTTAAACTTTAAAAATTAATTAACCACTCCAGTGAATCATTCAATTATGTTTCCTAGGAAAATTTTTTTAGTAGCTCTCCAGTAAACTAACACTCTGCCTGGGTTTGGGCCACTAGATTTTGAATTTTTGCTTCATCATTTGCTAATTGGATGACCACAGACAAATTGCTTAATCTCTCTGTGAAATGTACCCAATAATTGCATCTGCCTCCCAGAGTTGTTAAAAATTAATGAGAAGATCTATATAAAGTTATTTAGCACACATAATAGATAACAATAATTATATTACTTCATAGGGAAAACAATTTCAAAATATTAGGCTGTCAGTGGAATTGAAGTTTGGATGATGCACACTTAAAATGATGGCACTTTCCACTCCTGGATATCTACACAAAGAATAGGAGAATGCTCAGTCGGAAAAGTGCTTGCACATCTGTTTATAGTGGCATTTTTCACAATTGCTAAGACATGGAACCAATCCAAATGTTCATTAACGCATTGAAAAAGTGTGGCACATATACTCTATGGAATACTACTCAGCCATAAAAAAAATTAATTAAAAAAAAAAGATCCTAACACTTGATAGAAAGTGGACAAACATAGATGATTTATGGCTAAGTGATGTAAGCTAGGCCATGAAAGAGAGACATTGTATGTCTCCACTTAACATATACCAACTATTCATATTCTATGGAGGAAATTGAAGGACTAGAGGATATAAAAGCATGGGAAATAGCTAGGGATACTAAAGATGGTGTGAGAGAAGGGGGAGAGTATGAGGAAAGAAATTACAGAGAAAAGTAGAAAGGCAAGACATTTTATGGGACACAGAAATGGATCATTATCTGTTGATGATAATGTGTGTAGTATCCTGAATTGGACTGGTGTGAAGTATATTCATGTTGGGTAAATTCACTTACAAGCTAAGTGCTGTATACTGATTGAATGTATAAAATAAAATAAAACAATGGCACTTTGGGCCAGCATGTGACCTGGTATTTAAAGCACTAGTTCCCACATGCCAGCAGCTTGAAAATGATGCTGGATGCATGTGGATGCCCAAAATCCCAAGGGGGGGGAAGAAGGTGAAGTGTCTGTGGCATGGCCATCTTCTGGGGTTGAGGAGGAAATGATTTCTCACTTTCCCTCTCTCTCGCTCTGTTTCTCTCCAGTGAGCACAGATGCCCTGTAGCAAAAAAAAAAAAAAAAATCTTAAAAAAAGAAAAGTGACACTTTTATTGGCAGTTCTGATTAGTTACTATATTGCACTTTTTTCCCCAAGGCAACAGAAACATTGTATTATTATATGGTTGCTATCTACAATAAATAGCAGCTATTAATAACTGGTATTCTTTAACTTTGAAAACATCCCTGGATCAAACTATGATTGTGATTTTCTATCACAATATTTTTCTTTTCTTTTCTTTCTTTCTTTCTTTATTTACAGTCATTCACTGTATATCAGTACAATATACAAAATGAGATTTTCCATCTAGAATACATTGTATATTGACTCAATCAAGGATATTACCATACATGTTATTATCAACAAATAATTTTCTGGTTCCTGTTCCTTATATATTTTGCTATTTTTTTTTCCCCCTCTCTCACCCTCTGCCAATTCCCCCCTTCTCCACACTCTCTCTGGTATGTACAGTTGTTTTCCAGGCCTTTTTTTCCACATTTTATTGATGTGATATTTCACTAAAGATATTAATTTTAAAACTTTCAATAGCAAGCACAGTTGATATGTGTCTGACTTTAGGCATAGACCTCAGTGAGTAAAGTGAACCTACTATAAATTAACACCTTGCTGGGGTTATATAGCTTACTGAAGTCATTAAATAGGTATTAATAGGTATTTTTAATGTATTTTTTATTTCAAGAAAAAGTTTTAGTTTTAATAAATCAAAAATAAAAATGTTAGGAGAAATTTGCTTAAAGCCAGGAGAAAGGTTAGGATTCAGTTCAAATAGTAGGTAGATGAGCCTATCAACTGTTCAAGAGAAGACAAAAATTCTTAAATATGGAAATCAAAGCATCTAAGAAAATCAGTAGTATTTTAGTCTAAAGTAAAAAAAAATCTATTTTACTAGTTCAGACTCATGTAATTAGTATATCTTCTATTGAATTTGCAGTGTTACTATGATCTGATCTTTCCATGTAAACTCTGAAAGTTAACATTCAACTCGGGGGGCCAGCAGGTGGCATGGTACTTAAGGTGTTGAAATTCCCACATGGCTGACAGTAGTTCAAGTTCCAGACCTGGCGACTTCCTTTTTCACTCTTCCTCTTTCTGTCTCTCTGTCTTTCTCTGACAAAAATCATGTGAAAAAATAATGAATAAATAAATTAAATAATTCTTCAAAAAAAAAAAAATTCAACTCCGGACTTGTTCCTACCATTGGCTGCCCATTCTTAGTTGTTTCTTATACTCTTATTTCTGTGTCTGACTTTAGTTTTTCTGGTATAGCACTTCCTCCAGCACTTATTGGAGAGCTGATCTGGTGTTGGTAAATTATTTCAGGTTTTATTTCTCTGAGAATGTTTTTGTCTTTTTTGCCCATATGAAAGATAATCTTGCTGGGTATAATATTCTTGGTTGAAATTGTTTCTCACTTAACGTTCTGAATATATTTTCCCATTCTTTCCTTGCTTGCATTGTTTCCAATGAGAGGTCCAACATTAACTTGATGGGATATCCTCTGAAAGTATCTTGATGTTTCTCTCTTGCCAAATTTATTATCTTGTCTCTATGCATGGTTTTGGTCAATCTGACTATGATGTGCCTTGGAAAGGATCTTCTTGGGTTGATTCTATGTGGGGTCCTTTGTATTTCTTGGGTCTGGATATTTGAGTGCCTCTCTAGGTTTGGAAAGTTTTCCTCCAGGATTTCATGGATAGATTATTAATGACCTTCTTAGTTTCTTTACCTTCTGGGATACCAATGATCTGGATACCAATGATTTGGGCACTTAATGGTATCTAGTATTACTTGTATGTTATTCTCTTTTTGGAGTTATTTTCTCAGTCTTTTTGCTGTCACCATATTTGTAAAGTCCAATTCATCTTGATTTGGCCTCTTAGGAATTCTACAAGAAAATATAAATCTTTCTCTGATAGCATCAATGGAAATGGAGGAGAAGGGAGCTTCACAAATTGGTTAAGAAAAAATTGAGGCTCATATAAGATGTAATCAGGCCTAAAACTGCCTGTCATGAGCACAAGACAGATGGAACTCACCCTTTCTATTTATGACATCTATCAAGCTATAGAATTGCCATGACATATTTTATTCTTCAAGACAGTCCCTGAGGCTTCGTTTAACTTGATTTCACCTGTCTGATGAAGCAGAAACAGTGTGAACTCTCAAATACATATGACACAAATGTCTCCTGAGAGCTGCAAGGACATGATAAAATGTTAGATGACACCCTGATCAAGAAGTCACAGCTAGGCAACCAGCAATATTCATAGTGTTAGTTAGTAGACTGCAGTTCATTATGTCATAAGACTTGATCATGAACACCCTCTTCATCAATGTTTTTATCAAAATTTTAGATGAGTAAAATGTGTTTCTTCTAAGTCACAGAAAATTCTGGGTAGTTAGATGTGGCAGGCAACTTCTAAAATGCCCTGTCATTTCTGCTTCCTGGTATTCACACTTTTGTGTAACCCCCTCCCTTTGTATGTGACTAGTCCTAGAAAATTTCTTCTTTCTTCTTTTTTTTTTTTTTTTTTTTTTTTTTTTTTTTTTTTTTTTGCTATAGGGCATGTATGCTCACCAGAAAGAGACACAGAGAGAGAAAGTAAGAAGTCATCACTTGGGTGAATGGTCACACTACAATCCCTCCTCGGGGCTCCTCTAGGATTTTGGACATGTACACACTCTCCCAGAGTGTATTTTAAGCCACTAGGTCCCAGGAATTGAACCACACAGTTGGCCATGTGGGATCCAGCTGTCCTAAGACCATGCCACCTGGCTGACCTGGAAACTTCCTTCTAATCAATATAATGCAACAAAAGTGATGGGAATCACTTCTGGAATGAGGTTACAAAGGGACTGTGGCTTCCTTCCTGCCTATTCTTTCTTGTTCTCTCTTATTGACTCACCGCGATGGAATCTGACTGCCTTCTTGTAAGCTGGCTTATAGAGAGGCCTAAATGGTAAGGACAGAGGGAGACCTCTGGCCAACTGCCAGGGAGGAACTGAAGCCCTCAGTCCAACAGGCCAGGAGGAACTAAATCCTGGCAATAACCATTCACATGAGAATCTCAAAAGCAGATCTCTCGCCTGATGCTTCAGACAGCTCCAGCCAATACATCATGATAGTCTGGGAAAGACCTCAAAACAGTGGCATCCTTGTTCTGGACTCCTAACCCACAGAAACTATGAGATAATAGTTTAAGTCACTATGTGGAGTTAAATGTTAAATGGCAGTAGATAACTAGTATGGTTAGTAAGAGGACAACAAACTATAGACTGTGGCCCAGATCTTTTCTGAGGCCTGTTGTTTCATTTTACTTTATTTTTCACCATTTAAAAAATCATTTTTATTATTATAATCAACATAACATTTTCAATTTTAGCTACTTCCAAGTATATATATTTCTTTTCTAAATTTAGCTTAATGTAGTTTAATTTAGAGGCCTGTCATTTTATGTGCCTTGAACTAAGAATGATTTGTACATTGTTTTAAAAAGGCTTTAAAAGCAAAAGGAAAAAGAAGACAAAGACCCATGACCTAGAAAATCTAAAATATGATCTAGCTTATTACAGAAAAATTTTACGAACTCCCACAGTAAATAGTATGACCAATGAGAGAATCAAGATTCAAAATGATTATATTAACCGGCTAGAATAAAGAAGTGAATGGATGTGAGGGCAATCTGGCTGCAACATCTGTCACCCCATGGATCGCTAGGGTTGATTCGGCTGATCTGGCTGGCTAGGCGAGTGTCCCCTTCCTCCCTCACCGCTCCATGTGCGTCCCTCCCGAAGCTGCGCATTCGGTCTAAGAGGACGACCATCCCCGATAGAGGAGGACCGTTCTTCGGTCAAGGGTATACGAGTAGCTGCGCTCCCCTGCTAGAACCTCCAAACAAGCTCTCAAGAAGTGAAGCAAATGAGATAAAATTTGATAGTCATTCATTATTAGAAAGTTCTTTCCTTAATTCAAGATTCAATCTCAGGGGCCAGCAGATGGCGTAGTGGTTACATCGCAGGACTCCCACGTGGCCAAATGCAGTTTGAGTCCTGAACATGGTGGCTTGAAAATCACTCTGGGCATGTGTGCATGTGTGCATGTGTGCCCAAATTCCCAGGAGGAGAAGAGATGCAGAATGATTCCTGGGGAATGATTTCTCACTTTCCCTCTCACTGCCTCTGTCTCCCTCTCTCTCGTGAGTGCACATATCCTAAGGCAAAAACCTCTAAAAGAAAAAAAAGTTCATTCTCAAAAATGTAGGATAATGATTATGTGAAAAGGACTGGCAAGTTCAGTGGATCGCAGGCTCAGAAAGAACCAAAATATAATGCGGATGCTTACAATAAAAGTTAATATAATCCAGGGATGGCAGGTGGCATGGTGGTTAAGGTGCTAAACTCCCACATAGTCAACATGGTTCAAGATGTGGACCTGGTGTCTTTCTTTCTCACTTTCCTCTTCTCTCTCTGGTAAATTAAAAAATAATAATAAATAAAATAAAATAAATAATTATTTTTAGGAAATTAATATAATCTAAGTTTGCATTAATATAAATTAAAATCTAGTTAATAGAATAGTATAACCCAAGCCATCTCTACATTAGTCAGACAATGTGGAATGTTTTTATGAGAATTTTTTTTTTAATATGCTATAGAGCATGTGCATTCACTAGAGAGAGACAGAGAGAGAGGAGGAAAGTGAGAAAGTGAGAAAGAGGGAAAGGTCCCCTGTTCTGGGACTTGAACAGATTTGAGTCCAGCACCTTAACTACCATGTCATTTATTGGCCCCTACATGAAGTATTTTAATATGAACCATTTTAAAACTATTTAGAGACAGTGAAAAGGCTTTTGTATAAACTCATTCCCCAACTAATTACAACATGTAATTTCTTAGGGGTCCAGACGGCAGCACAGGGCTAAAACACCATGTTCTGCCAGGCTAACCACTTTTGAAGGTTCCAACTTCGTGTTTGGAGCCCTCCCTGAGTATACTGGGCATGCACATGCCTGTAATCTGGTGTTAAGATCCCATTGGAGGGGAACCAGCAGTTAGTGTAATGGCTATGTCGCTGGACTCCCACGTAGTCGACCATGGTTCGCATCCCGGACCCGGTGGCTTAAAACTCATGCCAGGCACGTGTGCGTGCATGCCCATGATCCCGAGAGGAGAATGGAAGAGAAGGGATTGCAGCGTGGCCATCCTCCCTGGGGGGTGATTTCTCGTTGTCTGTCTCTCTGTCTCTCTCTGTCTGTCTGGCAAGCCCTATAGCGAAAACATCTCCAAATAAAAAAAAAGATCCCATTGGAGGAGCCATCTCCCTGCACCATCTCCTCCCAGCCCCACCCATCTCTCTCACTCATGGAGGAAATAAATAAATAAATAAATAAATAAATAAATAAATAAAGGAATACTCTAGCAAGTCTTTTGGCAAAAGCAGTAACAATTTTTTTAAAGAAAGATATATATTGGGTCATCGGAAAAATCATGATGTATTTTACTGTTTTTCTGTGTAAAAATGCATCATGACTTTACTGACAATCCAGTATCTATATAAATATACACGTATACATATATAATATATATACATATATAAATATATACATATACATTATATATTATATATATATATGTATATTTAAATCAGAATGATAGGTAGAATCACTAGAACCCAAGCCTGGGCATTTTTACTGTAGTAATCTCCATATTTTTTTAAATTTGAGTCTTCCTTTGATGCCTATTTGTATTGAACAACATTTTTCTGTGTGTTTTCTTTACATACATTTCTAAAAGAGTAAGGAGAAAGAGAATAACAACAAATGCCATGCCTGTTTCTGAGTATGAAGATGAGAGACAATTGGTGTATTAAATGTCGTGGACTACACATTCTTCCTAATTTCCTGAAACGTGGTCTCCCTTTGTTGGCATGTGTTATACACACCTGTGCCTAGGAATGCATCCCAGAGCTTTGAGGTAAAAGTCACCACAGAGTAAAATGCACCTATTAACAAAAAGCAGATAATTTTGACTGACTCTATATTCTGATATTCTGAAATCACACTGTTGCCTGTTATGAATGAGAGGAATAGAGACTATCCAAATGTGAACTTATGAGAGTTCAAAGTGTTTTGAAGACTGAGTTGATGATGTACCCTAAACTCAGTTAGTGCCGTTCATTTCTTATTTAAGATAAAATCCACTCACTCTTCTAGAAAACTCTGCATTTATTTTCACTTTGTAGGTCACGATTCCTTACGGCTTAAACGGTTATTCCTGAGAAGTATTCTAAATGTTGCAGTCACTGGCTTAGATCCAGTGACTCCTTCAGCTCCCACACCAGCCAAGAGAAGGACAATCAAGGAGGAGTGGTGATAAGCGAGGCTTGGGTTTTTTGTTTTTTGTTTGTTTGTTTGTTTTCAGTTTTTTGTTTTGTTGTGTTTTTCTTTTTGTTTTTGCTATAGGGCACATGCACTTTCCAGAGAGAGACAGATGGAGAGAAAGAGGGAAAGTGAGAAATCATCCCCTTGGGGGATGGCTAAGCCACAGTCCATTCTCCTATGGGTTCTTCCCAAGATTCTGGGCACACACGCACACCTGCCCAGGATGTTTTTCAGGCCACTGGATGTGGGATCTGACTGCCTTAACCGCCACACCACTGGCTAGCCCTGATAAAAGAATCTTCGATGCAGAATCTTGAACAACGGAACTGTGGAGGCACTAAGTAAGTTCTTGGGAAGAGTATTTCTGCCTCGATATGTGTGAAAAGTGTCTGCTGTTCAAATACTCCAGAGGGAGGTACAGATCTTCACAAAGTTAACTCAGCGTGGTGAAAAGACAGATTAGAAGTAGAGAGAAAACACATAGAAGAGAGGTCCTGGGAGTGATAACCCTTCTGCTTATTTTACATCGTTGGTACCACCTAAACCTCTTTTCATATTTAAGCCATGCATCATAGTACTCTACAATAAAATCTTTAATTGCTAAGGATGGAAGTGGAAATCACCCTTTGTGTTGTTACTTAATTTTGAATGTCTCAATAGGAAATTTATTTCTGAGGCTGGCAGGTGAAGTGGTGGGTAAGGCACTGAACTCCTACATGGCCAATCACGGTACAATTCCTGGACCTGGAGGCTTGCTTCCTCACTTTCCCTCACTCTCTCTCTGGTCAAATTAAAAACTAATAATAATAAACAAAATTAAATCATTCTTTTTTTTTTATTTATTTCCTCTACACTTGAACTTTGCTGAGGAGATGCAAAAATAATTTTTAAGCTTTAATTTTAAAAAAGCCAAAAAACCAGTAGATCAATCTGTTTGTTATTATTAGTATTTTTTTTTTTTAGTTTTTGTCATAGGTCATGTGTGTTCTCCAGAGAGAAACAAAACAGAGACAGTGAGAGGGAAAGTGAGAAATCACCCCCTCCGGGAGTGGCCACACCACAATACCTATACAACACATTGTTGTATAGGTTTCCAATTTCCTTTTTATTAATAGCAAGCAGACTTGAGGCCACTCCCACATGAATCACTGTAGTTTGAGTCCTGGACCCAGAAGCTTGAAAATCACACCAGGCGCAGGGGTGTGCCCAAGATCCCAGGAGAAGAATGGTTGTAGTGCTAGACTCCTACATGACCACAGTTCAAGTCCTGGACCCTGTGGCTTGAGACTCATGCAGAGTGCATAAATGTGCATGCCCAAAATCCTGAAAGGAGAATGGAGGGAAAGGGATTGAGCCTTGGCCATCCCCCTCGGGGATGATGTCTCACTTTCTCTCTCTTGGTTTCTCTCTATGTCTCCTGTGAGCATATGTGCTCTCTAGAAAAAAAATATCTTAAAATTATATATATATATTTAAAATTTTAAAAATTTATTATTACTATTTTAAAAATCTACTATAGGGTGCATGCGCTCAACAGAGAGAGACGGAGAGAGGGAAAGTGAAAAAGCAAGCTGCCAGGTATGGGACTTGAACCATGGACAACCAGATAAGTGTCTAGCATCTTAACCACCATACTACGTGCCAGCCTTGAGAGCTATCTTCTAAACATATTGGAAACCTCCATAATCTCTAGTAAGATACAAAGTAAACAAACAAAATAGCAGTACAGAAAAAAGAAGTGAGATTGTCATGGCCATCACTCTGACTGCTGCTTTTCTCTTAACTCTTAATTTTTGTGCTCAGATTCATACATACACACACACACACACACACACACACACACACACATATATATATATATATAGAGAGAGAGAGAGAGAGAGTGAGAGAGAGGTTTTTGCTATAAGGCACGTGCACTTGCCAGAAAGACAGAGAAACAGGGATATAGAAAGTAAGAAATCATCCCCTTGGGGAGGGATGGCCAAGGCGCAATCCCATCTCCTCCATTCTCCTCTCGGGATCTTGGGTATGCACGCATACGCACCCAGAGTGAGTTTAAGCCACCGGGTCTGGGAATCATACCACGATCGACTACATGGGAGTCCAGTGACATAGCCATTATGCCAAGGCTGGTCCCCATACATATATTTTAAATTGTTGCTTTCAAGGTTAGCAAAATTCTTTGCTTTAACTTCCTCGCTTAAAAAATATATAAAAATATATTTTAAAAAATTTTTTTCTAGGCCAGCAAGTGATGTGGTTATTAAGGCACTTCATAGTCCCACATAGCAAACTCCAGTTCAAGTCCCAGACCCAGTGGCTTGAAAAGCACACTGGGCAAGTGTGGGTGCTTGTCCAAAATCGTGAAAGAAGAATGTAAGAGATGTGGCCATGCCTCATGGGGGAAGGCGGGTTGATTTCTCACTTTCCCTCTCTCTTGCTCTCTCACCTTATAGCAAAAATCAAAAAAAAAAAAAAAAAAGAGAGAGAGAGAGAAAGAATGTCTTTGTACTTGCTGTGTGGATTTGTAATTACCATCTCAATGTCTAGACATTCAAAGATCATATAAATAAGATAGGATATCCCTTGTGAAAGGCCAGGCAACCAGTTATGTCCACGAGGAACCCACTAACCTTGGAGAATCCTTCACTGTCCCTTCATCCTTTCAAGCTGACATACAATATAATTTGGTGTTTTCTTGTTTTATTTTTTGTCCCAGAATTGATTGACTTCAATGTTAACAATTCATTCTATTGAACCTCAAAGAGACCGATTTATGAGGAAATGAAAATAACACTTCTGTTCATTTACGTCCTGAAGCAGAACCATTCAGTTTACCTCCCTGATCTAGCACATTCTCTCCCTCTAGGCAAGCTGTATAGGAGGGTGAAATGATAGGAAGGTTGCCTAATTATCACAGGGCACAAACAAAAGGAGTCCTTAGTGTAATACTGGAATGCCTCTCTCCATAACAGCTTCAAGCATTTCTAAGCAAGATAAGATAAGGTCCTAGTCAATGCTGATAGCCACCCTTGTTTTGTCTTTAAGGCTCCTTTTCAGTTCTTTCCATTGCTAAGCAACTTACCCACAACTGACACTTTCACTAAAAGTGCTAGTAAATTCATTCTAGTTACAGTTTCATACTTTGGAATCTGGGAGTCATTCTCTTTTCTGCCCTGAACCAGTGTGCTTTGATTTTTTTGTGTGTGTGTGAGGATTTTTGCTATAGGGCACATGCACTCCCCAGAAAGACAGAGAGAAACAGAGAGACAAAAAGCAAGAAATCACCCCTCCCCCAGGGGGGATGGCCACACCGCAATCCCTTCTCCTCCATTCTCCTCTCAGGATCTTGGGCACACACACACACATGCGCCTGGCATGAGTTTAAGCCACTGGGTCCGGGACTCGAACTGTGGTCTACTACATGGGAGTCCAGAGATGTAACTATTATGCTAACTGCTGGTCCCTGTGCTTTGATTTTACTTCCTCTCTCTTGCAAACAAACAAACTAAATATATATATATATATATATATAGTTTGTTTGTTTTGTTTTGTTTTTTCTTAAATTTTAGTTATTGGGAAATACCTCACTATTATCCCCATCTTGCCCTAAGGACAATATAGTAGTTCATTGAGTTTTCACTCCATAATTTGTTTAAGTAATTCTCTATCATTGGACTTACCCAACTCTATGAAATCGTAATGCATATCAGTTCTTTGGCATTTTTCACAAGAATAAATTCCTATGAGTATTAGATAATCAAGAGGGAAAGAACTTGTGCAACTTTTTGTGTTTATTGCCTAATAACTTTACAAATGGTTTGAGAACTTATTACTGACTTCCAGCAACTATAATTTCAACAGAATCTCACATTAGTCATTTTATTTTTTGGAAATGTTTGCTATATTAATAGAAATAAAATTTTTATTTCAAATCTCATTTTAATTACTACTAGAACAACATTTTTTCCATGTCTCATTATTATTTTGTGAAGTGAATCAATTATAGTCTTTGCTCCTTTATTGATTTGAGGTCTTGATATTAAGCTTATCCATTTGTATTAACTCTTGTATGATATAGATATTGTTTCTGTCAATATTTTTTTTTTTGGAGAGATTTTCACTATAGGGCGCGTGCGCTCGCCAGACAGACAGAGAGAGACATAGAGACAGAAAGCGAGAAATCACCTCCCAGGGGGGATGGCCATGCTGCAATCCCTTCTCCTCCATTCTCCTCTCGGGATCTTGGGCACGCACGCACACGCGTCCAGCGTGAGTTTTAAGTCACCGGGTCCAGGACGCGAACCACGGTCGACTACGTGGAGTCCAGCAACATAGCCATTACGCTAACTGCTGGTTCCCTCTGTCAATATTGAAGCTAATATTTCCCTAATTAATTGTCTCGATTTAAAATATACAGGTTTGCTCTTTTATGTTTTATAAACTTCTTCAAAATGTAAGCTATTTCATATATTTTATCTTTACTTTTTTGGTAAAATCTTCCTCATTTACTTTTCCATTGTTTTAAAATACTTGACTTGTCATATGTTAAAATAGATACCTATTTCCAGCTCATCTCTCCAGCATTGCATAGATCTGTCAACCATTCTTAATAATGAATCAGTCCTGGGTGACAGTTGGCTTGGAGGTTAAGGCACTGAATCCCACATGGCTGACTTTGCAGTTCAAGTCCTGAACCTGGCGGCTTGACATTCACGCTGGGTATATGTGTGTGGATGCCCAGAATCTCAAGAGGAGAATGAAGAAGGGACTGCAGTGTGGTCATCTTCCTGGAGGGTAATCTCTCACTTTTCCTCTCTCTCTCTCTCTGTCTCTCTCTGGTGAGAGCATGCACCTTATAGCAAAAACTAGTAATAATAATAATAATACTGAATCAATCCCTGCTACCTCACACTCCACTGTATGCTACATAGAGTTGCCCCTGCAAGAAGTATCTCAGTTTGAAACCAGTGGTTAAAATCAAAACTCAGGGGACCAGCAGATGGTGTAATGGTTATATCACTGGACTCCCACATAGTTGACCATGGTTCAAGTTCCAAACTCGGAGGCTTAAAACTTATGCCTGGTGCATGTGTGTGCATGCCCAAAATCCCAAGAGTAGGAGAGGAGACTGGAGGAGAAGGGATTGCAGCAAGGCCATCTCCCCCTGGGGGGGGGGTGATTTCTTGCTCTCTATCTCTCTATCTCTCTGGCATGCACCCTATGGCAAAAACCTCTTTTAAAAAAAAATCAAAATCAAAACTCAGTTGGTAAATTTTGATGGAGGCTCATTTTCAAAACTACTGCTTTTGGGACCAGCAGTTAGCGTAATGGCTATGTTGCTGGACTCCCATGTAGTCGATTGCGGTTCGAGTACCGGACCTGGTGGCTTAAACTCATGTCAGGTGCGTGTGCGTGCGTCCCCAAGATCCCAAGAGGAGAATGAAGGAGAAGGGGTTGTGGCGTGGCCATCCCCCCTGGGGGGTGATTTCTCGCTTTCTATCTCTCTGTCTCTTTGTCTGTCTGGCGAGCGCACACGCCCTATAGCAAAAACCTCTCAAAAAAGAAAATACTGTTTTTCTCTATTTACATATATTTAGAGAGAAAGAAATTTTTGTTATAGGGCATGTGCACTTGCTGAAAGAGACAGAGAGAGACAGAGAGACAGAAAGTGATAAATCACTCCCCAGGAGGGATGGGCATGCCACAATCCCTTCTCCTTCATTCTCCTCTCAGGATTTTGAGCATGCACGCATGCACACCTGGCATGAGTTTCAAGTTGCTGGGTCCAGGGCTGGGACCATGGTCAACTACTTGGGAGTCCAGAGATAAAACCATTATGCTATCTGCTGATCCTCTCTATCATTATACTTTAATATGTGTGGCCTGTCTCTTGCATTTGAAGTAGCACAAGTCTCAATTTCAATTTTTCTAGAGCATGACTGGTTATGTTTCTGAAGTGCTCTCCACAGGCCCCCCAGGGTGATTTGTTTAGACTTGGTCTTGCTATGCTTCTTTTTCTGAATATGTATCACACTATGTCTTATCATATCACATATTGCGTGTTGGTCACTTAAATTATTTGGCATATTGATTTGTATCTCAGTAGGCTCCAAATATCTCCAAACTAATAGATTTATTAAAATAGGTTAAAGATGCTATTTTTAAAAGGATGGTAAGTTTTCTCTGTTATTTGTATCAGCTATCAAATGCTACAGATTTAAGAAAAAAAAAAAAAAAAAAAGGAAGGAGGGAGGGAAGGAGAGAGTGCACCAGAAGCACTAGAACAGAACTCAGAGTTATAGTTATGTAACTTTGTATAGCTTAACAATGAACACATAATCTGTATTGCTTATATTATTGGGGAATAACTGCTATTTTAACTTCTAAAGTAAAAGACTCTACCTTCCTAATAATAAATTCTGTGTGAGGCTCAGATCACACAGATAATTTTGCACTAGAAGGTATGATTCTGTACATCTTCTAATAATTGCATTTCCAAGTTCTAACACAGGAATGCATAGGTGTAGATACATGCTGCCTAGGGCAACAAAAAGAGTCATTCAACTTTGCAAAGGCAAGTCATTTCCTGTTAGTCTGGTCTCTTCTGTTTCACTAGAACACTGACACTTGTCTGTAAGTTGTCACAATGTTCATCGGGGGCATAGTTCATGAATGCAGAAAAGCGAAGTGAAAAAAAAATTTTTAAACTGTGAAAGAACAGAGATGCTAGATTACCAACTGAAATAATAGAGGCACTTTGGGGTCAGGACAGCAAATTGTAAGAGGGAGAGACTGTTACAATTGCTCATGTTTTAGAGTACCAGGAGTAAAAACGAGGGTGGGCTTGGCAAGTGGAGGAAGCAGAATGCTGTGATGCTTATGCTACTCCTGCTTTGACCATGACTACATTCAAACGACTCATGGCTTCACCCACTAAAGTCAGATCACTTTTGAGGACTTTTTAAGACTTTGTTACTCAACAAATATACATTAAGGTGGACTTTCACACCTAGAGATTTACAATCTATGCAGTTGGATGTGGTGCAGCAGTAAAACACCACTCTGCCAGGCAGACCCACATGCGAAGGTTGCTGGTTCAAATTTGGACATCTCCCTGAGCAGTCTAGGCACATGTGTGCATACCATCTGGGCTAGCTAGGACTTGGAAGAGGTTCATAGCATTGAGACCTTGAAGGAGGTGCTGTATTTCTGTGTCTCTCTATCTCTCTCCCTCATGGACTAAATAACTAAATTATTTTAATGATGAACGATACAGTTTTGCAGTCAAGACATTTGGAACAATAGATGGCCTTGTTTGCAACAAAAAGTATCATTTGCCTTGTGAACAGGAAACCCACATGAGGCCTTAAAAATGATCAGTGTCACAGTTGGTTTTAGTATTTTGGGTTTAAAGTGAACCCCAAACCATAATTGAAAAACATTTTTTTAAGAAAAATCAGTTTCAGAAAAATAGGTAAAAAGAGTTTTGGCAAGGATATAAAACGTAAATGCTCAATAAGACACTATTTGCCCTTAAGTAAATGGATTTTAAACATATATTCTTGTTTTAAAAGTATAAAATCTTAACAGGCGTACCATAAAATTATCTGGAAAAGATACACTTTCTCTTTCTTTCAATGCAGCTGATCTTTAATTAAAGAAAACAAAACATTCACTCTTTAATCTTTACGTATTAAATTCTTGACATTTTTTCCTCAGTGTGTCATCATGAGCCTTTCTAGGAGCTCTCACTTCAAGCCGAAGGTTGAGATGGAAGGCCCCAGTTACACAAACTTTTGCCAATCTAATCTTACTGAAAAAGCATTTTTAACAGGGAGTTCCTATTCCCAACCTCCTCCAATCTAAACAACTGCTCAGGTTCCTAGAGTCTCTGTAGGTGGGCCAAACTTTCCTACTTTATTCCCAATAATCCCGAGGGCTCTTCTTCTATTTTAGTTGGGCCTACTAAATCCATCCATTCAATAAATACGTACTGACTGCTTACCATGTGGTAGGCACCACACTGGAGTGATGGCCCACGCTCCAGATTGAAACAGACCAGGGTAAAATATGGGTTTCACCACTAAACATGCGGTTCCTTCACCTATACATGCCTCTGTCTCCTTCTCTGTAAAAGGAGGATAATAGGGTACCGTAGGTTTGTGAGAAAGAGTAAAGAAAAAAAGTGCAGGTATAGCAGATAGAACAGCTGTTGGCTAGGTATTGTCGTTAGGGTACGGGTGTTTAAGGAAAACAATTGAAGCAAAACTGGGAAGGTGCTACTCCAGGGGAAGTGCAGGCAGTTATGACAGCGACAAACAAGGCAACCACATTGTCAGAAAAGATTTCCCAGAGGAAGTCATTCAAGTTTGGCTCTGAAAAACAAGGAGTCAGCTTGGTGAAGGGAGAAAGGAACAGTTCACTCAGGGAGAGCTATCATGTGAGAAGGCTCCAGAATGCATTAGCATGGTACTTAAAGAAACTAAAAGAAATTCATTAGAGCCGAGGGATGAGAGATATGACCAAAGAAGTAGGGCAGAATCCAGATCAAAAGACTCAGAGACCCCACAAAGTAGTGGGGCATCACTTGGCAATGCTGGAGCCCCACAGAGGACCACAGTTTAGATCATGGGTTGACCTGAAACACATAGGCATGTGTGTACAACCATGATCCTGGATGGCCGGGTGGGGTTAGCGAAGATTGTGGCATGATGAGACTCTATTGGGGGTACCTGTTTCTCTCTCTTTCAATAAAATTAATGTAAGTAAATAAACTAAAAAGAGAGATTTGTGGGGCCTTCCCATGGCGTGGTAGTTAAGATGGCTGGATTCCACATGGTTGACTGCACAGTTTAAGTCCTGGACCTAGTGGCTTGAAAAACACATTGGGCGTGTGTGTATATATGCCCAAGATCCCAAAAGGAGAAATGGAGAAGGGATTGTGGCATGACCATTCCTGAAGGTCTGTTTTCTCACTTTCCTTTTTAGAGAATTTTGCTATCAGGTATGTGCACTCGCCTGAGAGACAGAGTGACAGAGTGTGAGAAACTAGCCCCCCGCCCCCCCAGTCCCGACGATACCTATGCAACAATCTCTTCTCCTCCATTCTCCTCTTGGGATTTTGGACACACATGCACATGCACCCAGCGTGAGTTTCAAGCTGCCGGGTCCAGGACTCAATCCATGGTCAACCATGCTGGAATCCAGCACCCTAGCTACCATACCACCTCCTGGCCCCTGTTTTCTTACTTTCTCCCTCTCTCTGTCTCTCATTCTCTCTTTATCTGTGGCAAGCACACATGCCTTCTGGCAAAAGAAAAAAACTTTGGGGACCAGCAGTTAGCCTAATGGTTATATTGCTGGACTCCCATGCAGTCGACTGCAGTTTGAGTCCCAGACCCAGTGGCTTAAACTCACGCTGGGTGCGTGTGCATGCATGCCCAAGATTCCAGGAGGAGAAAGGAGGAGAAGGGATTGCGGCATGGGCATCTCCCTCCTGGGGGGTGATTTCTCACTTTCTGTCTCTCTGTCTCTCTCTGTTTTTCTGGTGAGCACACACGCCCTATAGCAAAAACCTTTCCAAAAAAATTTTTTTAGATAAATAGATTCTTTGAGATACTTTAAAGTTTAT
>NW_006159548.1:3198692-3201191 GCF_000334495.1 Tupaia belangeri chinensis | reverse complement strand
TTCAGCAGGTGGTGCAATGGTTAAGGTGCTGGACTCCCCATGTGGTCGAACATTGTTTGAGTCCCAGACCCAGTGGCTTGAAACTCATACCGGCATATGTGCATGCATGCCCAAAATCCCAAGAGGAGATTAGAGGAGAAGGGATTGTGGCATGGCCATCCCCCCTTAGGGGTGCTTTCTTATTCTCTATCTTTCTCTGTCTCTCTGGCAAGCACTTGTGCCCTATAGCAAAAATCTCTAAATAAATAAATAGATAATAATTCTAAAAATAAATATCATACCAAGAGTAATGAGAAGCAATTTGAGCATTTTTAAGAAGAAAGACAGTCTGACTATATTTGGGTTTGAAATAAGTAGCTGCAAAGTGGAGACTGGGTTGCAGGGGAACAGGAAGAAACATATCTTGTGTCCTTCCGTATGACATGCTCGGCCATCCTTCCAAACCCAGATGAATACCATATTTGTTGTAAAAACCTCTCTTTCTGCTTGAGCTCACACTGATGGCTTTCTTCCTCATAAACTTCAATAGCACTTTTTAAAATTTTTGGTTCGCTTTGAAAATGCACCTTTAATCCATAACCTCACCGTAAGGCTAGTACCTAAGGAGAGGAAGGTGGAGAGGAGTGTTGTCATCTGTCTTTCTAATCATGGCTCCAAGCAAGACTTTACAAGCTATAAATGTGTTGCAGGTGGGATTTCTGGAAAGTAGACTAGGAGATTGTAATAGTTTAGTGTGTCATGAGGCTAAGAGATCCTTGCAAAGGAAGGAGAAGGAAGCAGGGCTGGAGAGAGAGAGAAATCAGGCAACTGCTCCAGCTAATGCCACTGAAAGTTTTAGAGCTAGAATGGCATTTCAAATGGCAAGGACATTGTATCTCACATCAACCAGATATGGATATGGGATCTCCCATGTGGCTCTCTGCAACTGAGCACTCTCTGAAAATGGTGACAGCTAAAGGTCACCTGCTGAGAGCCCCCTTGGCAGCTAAAGCCACAGTCCTTCACTGAAAAATGGTCCAGGTATTGTCACAGTATCCACCATGCTGGGGTGAGATTGCTTCAACAGTTCTTCCAAGAAGCCTGGCCAAGCTCATCAAAATACTCATCAGGTATAGATACCTACTCACATCTATTAGCCACAACCTCCTCCTTGGGTGAAACATGAATTTTTGGTATAGCCTGAAGGAAGACAGTGGAGAGACGGAAGAGGAGGTGAAGGGGGTAGGGAAGAAGAGAAAGAGTTTGTGCTGAGCTCTAAACTGAGCTAGAACATTTTGGGGGAACATGTCCATGGATATGTGTTAGACAGGCATCTGCTATTAAAAGTCTATAATGATGGGGACCAGCAGTTAGCGTAATGGCTATGTTGCTGGACTCCCATGTAGTCGACCAAGGTTTGAGTCCCAAGCCCAGTGGCTTAAACTCACGCTGGGCACGTGTGTGTGCGTGCCCAAGATCCCAGAGGAGAATGGAGGAGAAGGGATTGCAGCATGGCCATCCCCCCTGGGAGGTGATTTCTCGCTTTCTGTCTCTCTGTTTCTCTCTGTCTGTCTGGCGAGCACATGCACCCTATAGCAAAAACCCTTCCAAAAAAATAAATAAATAAAAGTCTATAATGAGGGACCAGCAGTTGGCGCAATGGCTACATCACTGGACTCCCATGTAGTCAAACACAGTTCAAGTCCCAGACTCGGTGGCTTAAACTCACGCCAGGTGTGTGTGCGTGCGTGTGTGCCCAAGATCCCAAGAGGAGAATGGAGGAGAAGGGATTGCAGCATGGCCATCCCCCCTGGGAGGTGATTTCTCGCTTTCTGTCTCTCTGTTTCTCTCTGTCTGTCTGGCAAGCGCACGGGCCCTATAGCAAAAACCTTTCCAAAGGGAAAGAAAAGTTTTTAACCATCAAGTAACTAGAAACTCACAATGCTTTGTACTCTTGGGGCACTTAGACACAGAACTGCACCTGAGCCCAGCATTCCCATGGATCAAGGGACAAGAAATTGACCTAATGCTCCCATTTGTAAGGCTCCTATAAGATTTTATGTTTGTTTGTTTTTGTTTTGTTTTGTTTTGTTTTGTTTTGTTTTAATTTTATTATCATCATAATCTTCTTTCTATTACACTAGATTACATATAACTTTACATTGACTTCCATTGCTTTTTGAAAAGGGAATGCCATGCATGTCAGTCAATACAGAGATATCAATCTCCCCGCTTTATCATTCAATATCTTTTCCATGCTTTTCCCAATAATTATTATTATAATTTTTTAAAACAGTCAATCACTATTTCTCATTTTGCTTATTAAAAAGACTTCACCCATCATGAAATACTTTCCAGACCGGTTCAGTTGAGAATACTATACATGTCATCATCAACAGGTAATAAACCATATCTATTTCTCATTAACATCCTGCCTCTCTATTGTTCACTGCTGTCTTTATCCTCTTCTCTCTCCCTTTTTTTTTTTTATACTTTGTTTTTTATTATAAATTTTTTTTT
>NW_006159548.1:3167822-3196138 GCF_000334495.1 Tupaia belangeri chinensis | reverse complement strand
CGGCTTCCGCCGCCGCCACCCGTTTTTGTTTTGTTTTTAATCTATCGAGTAGTGTCCTTGAAACAGGAAACAGATATTAATTGTGAACCAATAGTTGAGTACATGATCTATTTTGCTTCTGTGGCTCATATACAAAAAAAGACAAAGAAAGGAAAAGGAAATGGAAATGTGCTTCAGTCATAGAACATCATTATGCCTTTGGAATTACAGAGCTATCTGCGACAATCTTTCAACTTTCTTTGCTCCTTTGCTGAACCCTTTAAGAAAAGAATAAGGGGGAACCGCTGGATGGTGTAATGGTTACATCACTGGACTCCCACGTAGTCAACCATTGTTCTAGTCCCGGACCTGGCAGCTTAAAACTCATACCGGGTGTGTGTGTACGTGCATGCCCAAGATCCTGAGAGGAGAATGGAGGAGAAGGGATCACAGTGTGGCCATACCCCCTGGTAGGGGATTTCTTGCTTTCTGTCTCTCTCCCTGTCTTTCCAATGAGTGCATCTGCCTTCTAGCAAAAATCCCTCTAAAAGGAAGGAGGAGGAGGAGGAGAAGAAGAAAGGATCAGCAGATGGCATAATGCTTACATCACTGGAGTCCCACATAATCCACCACAGTTTAAGTCCTAAACCTGGTGGCTTAAAACTCACATCAGGCACATATACATGTATGCCCAAGATGCTGAGAGAACAGAGGAAAAGGGATTGCGGCATGGTGATCCCCCCGGGGGGGGTGGGTGGGAGTGATTTCTCACTTTCTATCTCTCTGGTAAGCACATGCACCCTATAGCAAAAATCTCTGTCAAAAAAAAGAAAAGAATAAGAACCGACCCCATAGCACAGTGAATAATTGTTGGGCATTCAAAAGAGGAGCCCACGTGACCAACTGCAGTTAGAATCTCAGCCTCCCAATGGCTTGAAAAACACACCAGACACATGTATATGCATGCCCAGCATCCTGATAGGATGGAAAAATGGAAGAAAAAGGTTTGCAGTGTGAACATGTCCCATGAGGAAATGCTTTCTCTCTCTCTCTTCTCTCTAGCAAGGGCACATGCTGTCTGGAAAGGAAGGAAGGAAGGGTAAAAAAAAGAGTCCCAATTCTGCAAAAGACTATTGCAAATGCACAGCTGTGCAGGTGTGATACCATCCATTTCCAAGGCCTTAGACCAACTCAGAGATGGCAAGAAATCTATCTACCTTGACCAGAACTCTGATCAGAGAAATGGGCTTCTAGACACGCTTGGAGGCAATTCAAATATAAAGTGATGCTCTTCAGCCATTGCACTATCTGTGTCTTCTATTGATTCTCTAGGACCCAAATATGACACAAATCTAATATCATATAACTACCTTGGTTTTGTGGCCTTACAACCACGATGCCATCTTCTGCTCTGAGGAAATCCCATTAAATGTATCTTCGCAAGTTTTGAGTTTGCGTATTTGTGCTGGATTATGTTATGAGAATTTAGCTAATGTTGAAAACTACACTTCCCAAAATTTCTTTCCCACTACAGTGCTGCTAGGTTAAAGATGGTCAAAAGAAGAAATGCAGGAAATCTGGAAGTAGTTACTCTCAGAAGGTCAATGTGACACAATGATAAACAATATTTGTAGATTCCAGCTTATCCTCCCTCTCTTCCCCTGCATTCACTCATATTTCCAGCTGCTGACCCTGCTGGCCAACAGTAACTCCAAACCCTCCACTAGGTGTCTGTAGAGCCACAGAGGCAGTAGCTACATGAATCTCTTTCCAGAGATTTCTGTAGACCTCACTACACAAGTTACCCCTTTGCCGTTGCACTTCAATAGTCTCAAGTACTTAGTTTCTTGCTTTTCCTACCAGCTTTGATTTGTCATCAGCTATGTATTTAAACAGAACAATCACTTCTCACTTAATGACCTACCAGCTTTTCCACTAGTTCTCCAGCATGGGAAAACCCCCTTTGTCAGTCTGTGTAAATCTCAGCAATTCCTTTTTTTTTTTTGAGAGGTTTTTGCTATAGGGCACGTGCGCTCGCCAGACAGACAGACACATAGAGACAGAAAGCAAGAAATCACCCCCCAGGGGGGATGGTCACGCCGCAATCCCTTCTCCTCCATTCTCCTCCTGGGATCCTGGGCACGCACGCACACGCGCCCAGCGTGAGTTTAAGCCACCGGGTCCAGGACACTAACCGCAGTCGACTACGTGGGAGTCCAGCGACATAGCCATTAGGCTAACTGCTGGTTCCCAGCAATTCCTTTTCTCAGTCTTCGTCTTGTTCCCAAACTCGGTTAGTATTGACTCACGAAGTGTGCACAATCATGCAAGACTACATTTCTCATTTCTAAATTTGTACATTATTGTGTGCCCATGGTATTATTCAGAATAAATAAAAGCAATTAACCCAGATTTATATTTTTATGCTATGGTGGGTCTTGTTGCTTTCTGGTGCTTATCCAACATGTGTTTTTTGTATGGATAGAATTACAATATTCTAGTGAAGTGTTGTGTGACATCTATTGAAAAATACATACCCTGTGGTACCACAGCACACCAAAAGGCATCCGCCATTAAGCTCCTCGTTTATCACAGCAACAGAACTCGATCATTTAGTGAGGAGTGTCTTAGTGATCGGCAATGATTTTCTAAATTTTCAACCAAATACAGAAAGAAAATATCTATGGCTACATCTCAAGTAAACGATATGACTAGGTCACCCCTAACACATTATTATTGTTGCACAAGTAAGTTCCTGAATGAGATTAAAACAGCCCAAAAGAGCTATAGATATCACCTGATACAAGGTTTCTTTTATATCCACCATCACCCAAACGTTGTAGCATGTGAGTCTTCGGTGCTGCATCCAGCATTGTCCAAAACTGGCTACATGTGGGTTGCCAATTGCTATGTCCATTACCATCTTGGCAAATCCTCTTCTCACCTCCCACTGCCTGCCCCCTTCAAAGAAATTCACCATGCCTTTCACTTACACTTTTATCGTATGACACATTGTATGGCTATCCATCCTCTCCCTCACCATCACCATAACTCTCCATTTCCTTTCTTCAGAAATACCTCTCCATTCTTTGCCTTTCAATTTTTAGTAAAGAACTCAACACAGCAGCAAAGACTTATTCAGAAAACTCTCCTATATCCTTAGAAACATCTCTGAGTTCTCACACCACTTTTTTGCTGTAACTGAAATCTAACTATTCCCTGAAAACACCTCTTCACCTAAGCCCCTCTTAAGTGCATGTTTGTTGGCAGGTAAATGAGGAAGTTTGTATCTAATGACTTGTATTTTCTTAGTAAATCACATTTTTAAAAATTATTTATTCAACTTTATTTGTTACTATGTTTTTTTTTTTATTTGAACAGAAAGACACAGAGAAAGAGAAAGGGAAAGTGAGAGAGCAAGTCACCAGGTCCAGGACTTGAATTGTGGTTGGGAGTCCAGTGCCTTAACCACCATGCCACCTGCTGGTCCCCATATTTACTTTTAATTTCAGGATTTCTCTTAAATTCAACCACTTCTACCTACTTCTATCACTAACACAGTGGTCTAAGTCAACATTACATCTTTCCTGGATCTAACAAATCAGCCTTCTGATTGGCTTCCCTGCATCCTTTTGGTTTCGTCCACACAACCAGGATGATCTCTATAAAACACAAGTCATACCACTCTCTGGCTTAATGCATTTTAATGGCATCTCATATTTATTTAGATAAAGATAGACATCCTTACAACGGACCTATGTGATTAGTCTTTACCTGCTTCTTAGACTCATCCGGTGACATGCTTTTCATAGCTCTTTGACACAACGGGAACAATAGCCTTCTTTCAACTCTTTGAAACACCATGATTATTTTAACCACAGAGACTTAGCATAAATACACTTCATACTTTCATCACCTAGTTAACTCCTACTTGCCCTTCAAATCTCAGCTCAACCATAATTTCTCAGGAAAGCACTATTACACTCTCTCCTAGTACCATGTACTTCTTCCTTAGAGCAGTTAACAGACTTATAATTCCCCACTAATTATAGTTATATTATTATATTTACGTATGTTTATATGATATCACCATATTATTACATGTAGAAATAATGTTCACTGAACAATTTTTGGATTAATGTATACTGTCTTTGCCCCACTTAGCTTATAAGCTCCGTAGCACTAGGGACCATGTCTGATTTTGCTCACTATTATATCACCAGGTTCTAGACCAGTACCTAATATGCACATAGTATGTGCTCAGTAGATATGTGTTAAATAGATGAAAGTCTAAGCTGACAGTCTTAGACTAGGGGAGACAATACAGAAAGCACACCCATTGGTTTTCCTCACAACAGATCCATACCACCCATCATGAATTTCTGTCCTAGGTTAGAACAAGTTTCCTACCTCATAAAGTGGGGGCCTTCCACTTTTAGGTTTACCATCCAAACATCCCAAAATCATTTTTTTAAGTTTATTTTCTTTGTGAGAGAAAGAGAGAGAAAAAGAGTGAGACAAACACCCTCAACAGCGTGTCATACCATGATCCTTCCCCACCTCCAACCTTCCCAGCCAGCCAGGATCACAGGTGCATGCATGCCCAGCATGTACAGGTCAGCCAGGGAACTGAAACCTGATTGTCCATGTGGCTTCCAACATTGCCAAGAAGCATACTATTGCTACACCACCATGGGTGGGCAGGCTCCTGAATTCATTTTGCTGATTCCTGTGTACATGGCCCTAGAACTCTATTCTCTATGTTCCCATATTGCCTTTGCAACTCACTCCAAATGCCAGACACAAGGAGCCAAAATACACAGTCGGGAATGATCTGGACTTTGCCATTATTATAGTTAGCCCTGGCATCTCATCTAACGGAGACACAACTAGTAGAAGAAAACCCTAAAAACAACCACTGCTGTGGATCTCTCATGCAAACTCCAGCAGTTTTAGTTGAGGCAATAGTCCATAACTCGAAATGGGGTTGAGTTCCCACTGAATAATTAAAGTGCAGTGGTTTGAAATGAGAATGATCATTAGTACAGGTTTTTTGTTTGTGTGTGTGTGTATTGTATTTTTTTTTTAAACAGACAAGAATCAGAAATAGGAAACCAAATACCGAAGTCTAGTACAGAGGACAGGAGTAGAACTATAAATTGGGAATGGAGCCAGAATCAGAAGCCAGATGGACTATGGAGTGAGTAAGTGCAGGTCTAGAAACACGTGCATGGTAATTACAGTGAACAGATTAGGGCAGGTAAATGTCTGTGGTCATAGGCATGCATTAAAGCACAGAGTTGGAATAAAATCTCCTATCAAAGAGATTAATGCCTTCCAGGGCAAGCCTTGGGAAGGTCTTCCCTTCCTTGAAAAGCCAAGCCTGCATGTTTGTGTGGGGTCCACAGGGAAAATCTGCCCAATCAATTTTCTTTAACTGGGCCCCCCTTTATATATTCACCATGAGACTCACACCCAATAACAGAAAGCTTCAGGCATCCAGTCCTCTTCTCCTCTAGAATGTTCAATTCTCTAGCTTCATTGCCATCTTGCTCATTTCTCCCACTGCATTTTTGTGTTGACACAACTCTTGACTTCTGGTTTGTCCCCTGGCTTTTTGCCCAACATTCATTCCTTGCATCTGACAACAGAGTCAGTTTCATCCACTTGATCTCCAGTGATTCCTCCGGCAATTCTTTGTACTTGTCTTTCACTTCTTTTGCTTGTAGCTACTCCAGATAATTAACTAACTCACTCGATTAGTTATTTCTGTCCCTAGCAGTCCCTTCCCTAGCTTGAACTTAAGTGACTGGTAGGGACCAGGGGATGGTGTAATGTTTACATCACTGGACTCCCACGCAATTGACTGTAGTTTGAGTCCTGGACCCAGTGGTTTGAAACTCATGCTGGGTGTGTGCGCATGCATAGCCAAAATCCTGAGAGGAGAATGGAGGAAAGGGGATTGCAGCATGGCCATCCCCCCTGGGGAGTGATTTCTCTCTTTCTGTCTCTCTGTTCTCCCCGCCACTCTGGTGAGTGCACACACCCTATAGCAGAAGTCTCTCTAAAAAGAAAACAAAACTTAAATGACCGGTAAACCTACCTAAATATCACCTAAACCTTCCCTTTTACAAAGTAGCAATTGCAGGTCTTACAGAATATATAACTTAAGGGTGCCAGCAGATGGCGTAATGGTTACTTCACTGGACTCCCACATGACTGACAGCAGATGGAGTCCTGGACCTGGAGGCTTGAGGCTCAGGGGAGGTGCATGCCCAAAATCCTGAGAGGAGAATGGAAGAGAAAGGATTGCAGCGAGGCCATCCTCCTGGGGTGGTGGTGGTGGGGGGTGATTTCTCACATTCTGTCTCTCAGTGTGTCTCTGGCTAGTGCCCTATGACACACCCTATGGCAAAAGTCTAAAAGAAATTTAAAAAGGAATTTGCAATTTAAAATATACTTAGTTGGAACCAACAGGTGGCACAGTGGTTAAGGTGTTTGACTTCCACCTGGCTGACAGTGCCAGACCTGGTGGTGGCTTGAAAATCATGTCAGGCACATGGGTGTGCATGCCCAAAATCCTGAGAGGAGAATAGAAGAAAAGGGATTGTGGTGTGCCCATTGCCCCTGGTGGGGAGGGGGGTGACTTCTCACTTTCCCTCTGTCTTTCTCTCTCTGACTCTCATGAGCCCTATGCCAAAAACCTTAAACAAAAAATTTAGCAATTGTCTTTTAGAAACTGATCAATGTTTTGTTTTCTGTGTTTAAGTCTTACATCAGTAAGTAAAATTTAAATTTCTTGAGTAATGGATTAAATCCATAATACCTCGCTAGTCCTTACAATGCTGAGTACCTAATTAACATATTGACTTTGCAAAACGTAATAAATTGTAGATGAGCACAATGTGTATGGCAATGTTTAATATCATTCAAAGAAGCCTCCCTGGAAAGTTAAATGCTACCAGATACTGTTTAATATGTTCACAAAAAATTTAATAAAATAGTATAGTCTTAATAAGTGAGATATTTTTCAAAAAGATATTTTAGTTTGTTTTGAGGGATATGTAGTGTACCTTGTCATAGAATTGGAAGGGACCCCAGAACGTACTTAACATAACACATATATTACAGTGTATCTCCTTAACAGCCAAGGATGATTTCCCTGATAAAACAATATTCCAGGCAAATGTGGAAGAGTAGGTGTGAGTTAGCAAGGTGAAAGCAGAACACAAAGCATGGGGTAAAGCCTGTAAGAGGACAGGCAGAAGCGTTTGCTGAGTTTGAGCAACTGAGAGGCAACTGGTGTAGCTGAAACAGAGCAAGTAGGGAAGAGCATGGCATAAGATGAGGAAGGGCATACAGCTGTGAAGATCTTGCTAAGGATTATGAACTCTGGGACCAGCAGTTGGCATAATGGCTATGTCACTGGACGCCCATGTAGTCGATCACGGTTCAAGTTCTGGATCTGGTGGCTTAAACTCACGCCGGGCGCGTGTGCGTGCGTGGCCAAGATCCCGAGAGGAGAATGGAGGAAAAGGGATTGCAGTGTGGCCAGCCCCCTGGAGGGTGATTTCTTGCTTTCTGTCTTTCTGTCTATCTCTGTCTTTCTGGCAAGTGCATGTGCCCTATAGCAAAAACCCCTCAGGAAAAAAAAGGATTATGGACTGTATCCTGAAACTGTGAGGAGCCATTGATCAGTTTTATGAGAAGCATAATATGAAAAGATTTGTTATTTTTTTTAAAGTTACTTTGAACTTTTGCTTCTGGCCAAAGTGAGTAACTAGGGCTAGATTTACCCTCATGCCTCAAATAATTAGAAAACATAGAAAAAAATGTGTGGAGGTTGACTTTGAGGACCCGTGGATAGGGCAAAGAAGGATAAGGGTCCCTGTCAGATGGGAACAGATGAGGTAAGCTATACCACAGCTCCTGCTTACTACCTGGGAAAGGTTTCCAACCTGCAGTGCAGGAAGGAGTACCCTGAATCGATGAGCTGGGAGTCTGGGAGAACTAAAAAGGTTAGAATGCTAGAGGGGGGGGAGCTGCACAGAGAGAAAACTCCAAAGGTTTGCAGAAAGTGTCCTTTGAATGTTCAACTGAGTATTAATCAGAGCATGTGTGTGAGGAAGCTACCTGGGGTTGAGGGGAAAATCCCACGAAAGGATTAGAGGAAACAGTATTTACATTTCAGACATGGACAAGAATGGTTGCATCTTCCCCGTAGTCAGAGTGAAAAATTTTAGTTTAAAACAAACAAACAAACAAACAAACAAACAAAAAACAGAAAAGAAATTAAGAAGAATTTTGCTTCAGTGGTGGGTAACATTTAACCTTGCAATAAATGCTGTTTTGGTCCCGTCTAACCGAACTGAACAGCAACATTTCTTAGAACCAGTAAAGAACCTATCTTAAATCAGCCAGAGGAAAAGGCTACCCAATGTAAAAAGAGGACCAAAATAAAGATGAGAATAGATTTCTCATTGAAAGCAATGCAAACCAGAAGAGAGTGGAACAATATTCTAAAAGTACTGAAAGAAAAACAAACACAAACTCGAATTCTTTATTCAGTGAAAATACCCTTAAAGCCAAGAGGAGAGCCAGCAGGTGGTGTGGTGGTAGAGGTACTGGCTCCCACATGGACAGTAGCAGTTCAAGTTCCAGACCCAAGAGCTTGAAAAATCACACGGGGTGGGGGTGGGAGGGGCCCCTGGAGACTCATTTTCTCTTTCTCTGTCTCTCTCTCTCTGTGTCTCTGGCAATTGTATGTACCCTATAGCAAAAAAAATTCTCTAAATTTTTTTTTAATCATGCTAAGGGCATGTCTGCACATGCAGTCCTGAGCAGAGAACAGATGAGAAGGGATTACAGTGTAGATATCCCTCCTTGATGGGGTGATTTCTCACTTTCCCTCTCTCTGTCTCTTTCTGTCTCTCTCTAGTAAGCACACATGCCCTATGGTAAAAGCCTGAAATGTGTGTGTGTGTGTGTGTGTGTGTGTGTAAGTTGAGTTGTTTAATAGTTCATTTTACATGCCACAATTTGGACAATAAATTATATAGTCACTCTGGTCGTTAGGTCTGACAGTAATAGGTATGATTCCACTGCATCTACATTTGTTTTCAGACCCATGTAGCCTGTTTATTAGGAAAAACAGCATCTGAACACTGTAATGCAGTACTCCCCAACTTGTACCTAGCATCATTACTGAGTTTTTCAAGACTACTCCATCTCTGTCATTCTATAAAGCCACAGCTTTATAGTTCAGTAATCACATGGTTTGTAAGCCACTTGAAAGCCAGTGATCACTTGGTTGTTAGTTTCTTAACTTAGTTCATTCACAGTAAAATAAATGATCCAGTCAGATTGTAATGTGTGAGATTCCCTGAAGCCTGCCTGCTTTCCTTCCTTTTTCCCTTCCTCCCTCCCCTCCTTTCCCTAGCATTCATATGAGGTACAAGGATTCCCACACTGTGTTATCATTTCAAGAGGTCCATCAACCCATCACACCCCAAAATTTGCTTATCCCTCAATCCTTCTTACTGATTTTTCCCAAGTTCCTGTCCCACCAGCCAAACAATTAATTACCGTCCATAAATAGGCATAGGGTATTATTTTTCTAAGCAATTAAAAAAACGAGATACATTTCGTGGCCAGCAGGTGACAGAATGGCTAAGGTGCTGGTCTCCCATGTGGCTGACTACAGTTCAAATGCCAGACCCAGCAGCTTGAAACTCATGCTGGGCAAGTGTGCATGTGTGCCCAAGATCCTGAGAAAAGAGTAGAGGAAAAGGGATTGTAGTGTGGCTATCCCCCCAGGGGGTGATTTCTTGCTTTCTGTCTCTCTATCTCTCTGGCAAGCATATGCATCCTATAGCAAAAACCTCTCTTAAAAACAAACAAACATGGGACCAGCAGTTGGCATAATGGCTATGTCACTGGACTCCCATGTAGTTGACTGCAGTTCAAGTCCCAGACCCGGTGGCTTAAACTCATAGTGTGCGTGTGTGCATGCACACCCTAGATCCTGAGAGGAGAATGGAGGAGAAGGGATTGCGGCATGGCCATCCCCCCGGGGGCTGATTTCTCACTTTCTGTCTCTGTTTCTCTCTGTCTTTCTGGAAAGCACATGTACCCTATTGCAAAAAAACAAAACTCTCAAAAACAAAATAAAACAAAACAAAAACAAGCAAACAAACAAACAAACAAACAAAAAAACGAAATACACTGATTAGAGTTCTTATTCTTGGATGGATTTTCCCTTCTGTATGGTCTCTCATAGGATCTCCTGTGAGTGAGTTTGTAGTACCATAGCAGTCTAGTATGGGCAGAGACCAGCTCATTTTCTAGAACCATCTTTAAGCTAGGTTTAAATTTTTTTCTTTCTCAGACAATTGGTCATAGATGATTTCCCATGGAGTCATAAGTGTGGGCTGATAATGGTGGCACCATAAAGGGAATAAGCTCTGGTAATGCGGACACCTATTTGTTCGTGTCATTTCCTGGTAGCTTCAGGAACAGCTTTGCTCCAATAATCATAATTTTATAATCATTTCTAGTTGATGTTGGAGTACTTCTGAGTATATACAGCTTTAAAGCTTATTGGCTAAGACAAGAGCCAGTTTGTGATGGCCGGCCAAGCCCTCGAGCCCTTAAATTCTACAGGTACAGTGTTTGGTGTTTTCTAGGTTTCACAAGACAAGTTAGAAACTGTTTCTCAAAGGGAGAATAGTTAATTATATAGTACTGATCTAAATCCTTAGGAGCCTACATTTTCTTTTCTTTTTTTCTTTTTTTTTTTTTTTGAGAGGTTTTCGCTATAGGGCGCGTGCGCTCGCCAGAAAGACAGAGGGAGACAGAGAGATAGAAAGCAAGAAATCACCCCCCAGGGGGTATGGCCATGCCGCAATCCCTTCTCCATTCTCCTCTCGGGATCTTGGGCACGCACGCACACGCGCCCGGCGTGAGTTTAAGCCGCCAGGTCCAGGATTTGAACTGCAGTCGACTACTTGGGAGTCCAGCGACATAGCCATTATGCTAACTGCTGGCCCTGGGGCCTACGTTTTGCTGCTCTTACTGAGGCTTGTCACCTGGTCCAAACAGCATAAACTGTCCATCACAGATTATTGATTACTGATCATGGTGCTGAATGACGATCACTTACGCAACAGTCTAGTTTAGCTACAAAGTTCTCTTACAGTGAGAACTCTGCAAACTGGTAATGTTCATTAAATACAATAGACTGAAGTAACACACCCAAATGTGATTTATGGTGCCTACAATGTCTAAAGAGGCTCATCAAGTGATAGATCTCTTTCTTACTGATTCAGGGGAAAAGTGTGGCAATTTTCCTATCACATTGTAGGAAATACACTGAGATACTGTGACTATTTGCCCTCAACCTTACTTTATTTTTTCTTTTTCTTTCTTTCTTTTTTAAGAGAGATTTTAGCTATAGGGGACATGCACTCACTAAAGAGACAGAGAGACAGAAAATGAGAAATTACCTCCTGTGGAAATGGCTGCACTGCAATCCCTTCTCCTCCATTCTCCTCTCAGTATTTTGAGCACACATGCACATGTGTCCAGCGAGATTTTAAGCCTCCGGGTCCAGGACTCAAACTGCAGTTGGCCATGTGGGAGTCCAGCAATGTAACCATTACACCATCTGCTGGTTCCAGCCCTGGACATTTCAATAAGATCACAGTTACCTAGATTTTTATGAGTTTATCTTGCACTGTGAAATCTAGTCATCTAGTCCTATGACCATATTATCAAAGTAGTTAACCAGTGTGATGTTATGTGGGATTATGAGATGGTGGGGTGATGAAGTTTTCTACAGACTAAATTATAACCCAGAGTTGGAGATATGAAATAGACCAGTAAAAATATTATCCCACTTCCATGAGGTAAAGCATAGAGTTCACTTCCTACTGAAATGGAGAAAAAGAGCAATTGCCATATTAGTAGCAGCCAAATGCTAACTGCTAGAGGCTGTGTTGATTTCTTTCATCAAAGATATCACATCAGGAATAGCAGATGTAACTGAAGCCACTGCCTGATTTTATTTACAGAAATGGACCATTTTTGTCCAAGACTCATCTATTTCCCCCTAAGCTGAAGAGAACAGAGAAATGGAAATAGAAAGAAATGATTACCACAACATCTTTCAAGTCTCTGATGGTAGCCCCAATTTCTGTGATTTCTCCAGGAATGCAGCTTTACTATAATAATTATGTTGGGAGCAGAAGTTCCCATTTGGCCCTTTCTGCTATGAATATACTTGTTCCACAGGTCAGAGAGGCAACATAGATATTCTGTAATATTAAGGTATATGCATAAAAGAACTGGGAAAAAAAAGAGAATAGGTGTATGCTCTTTGTGGGACTAATGTTGTATATGCAATTTATCATGAACCAAAATATCTATACATTTTTTTATCTGATCTACTTGTTTTTATTTTTTATTATTTTACTTTATATAATCACTGTACATCACTACAGCTTGTAAAATGAATTTACCCAACATGAACACACTTTTTACACCAGTCCAGTTGAAGATATCAGATATGTTATCATCAACAACCTTCCATTTCTATGTCCCTCAAATGTCTTGCCTCTCTATTTTTCTCCTTGATTTCTCTCCTGTCACTCTCTTCTATTTCTCACCTTCTTCCCACGGTCTCCATTATCCATATTATTTTCCGTATTTCTATATCCTCTAATCTTTCAGTTTCTATCATAGAGTACAGACCGTATTTACTAAGTGGAGATATACAATGTCTCTCTTTCATAGTCTGGCATGTTATGGCAGTAAATCTTCCTTATTTGTCTACTTTTCTATAAAATGCCAGGGTCTTGTGTTTTATGACTGAGTAGTATTCCATAGTGTATATGTGCCACACTTTTTCAATCCTTTATCTGTTCATGGACATTATACTTTTTACTGTTTACTGTTCTCTTTCTACTTATAAAAAAAAGTTTACCTTAAAACAATATGCTATAAACTGGGTTATGTCAACAAAGGCCTTATACATCTTGTGTATACCACATCTTTTGATTGCATCATTTTCTTTTGCATTTGATTTAGTCTTGCGTCCTCTTGTTCATCATGGCTTTTCTGATAGGACAATATGTAGAGATGGAAGATAGTAATATTATAGTCCTGATCTTGTGTATGCTTAGGCAAATGAATATGTTCGTATCTTAGTTTTTAATCAATTAATTTTTTAAAGAGATTTTTGCAATAGGGCATGTTAATTAATTTTTTAGAGATTTTTGCAATAGGGCATGTGCGCTTGCCAGAGACACAGAGAAAGACAAAAAGCAAGAAGTCACCTCCCATGGGAGCTAGCCATACCACAATCTCTTCTCCTTTAGGGATTTTGGGCATGCACACACACATGCCCAGCGTGAGATTTAAGCCACCAGGTCCAGGACTTGAACTGCAGTTAACTATATGGGAGTCCAGTGACATAATCATTACATCATCTGCTGGTCCCCATATCTTAGTTTTTAATTTAAAAAAATAGTATCAGCAGATGCTGTAATAGTTGATTATTTCTCAACACTTTTAATATTTCATTTCATTCTTGCTTATTTGCTTGGTTTCTGAGGAGACATGAATGTAGTTCTTATCTTTGCTCCTCTGGAGAAAGACATTCTTTTCCTCTGATTTTTTTTCCAGATTTTTCCTTCATCTTTGATTTTCTGGAACTTGATGTGTTTAGGCATAGTTGGTTGTTTTGTTCTGCATTTATCCTGCTTGGTGTTCTGTAAGATTTTTGGATTTGTGGTTTGGTTTTGACATTAATAGTGAGAAATTCTCAGTCATCATTGTTTCAAATGTTTATTTTTAATATTTCTCACTTTCTTCTCTTAGTAGCCCCATTATGCATACGTTACATCAATTTTCTAATTCAAAAAACACTCACTTAGCACCAGCATGTGGCGTGGTGGTTAAGGCTCTGGACTTCCACATGGCTGACCACAGTTTGAGTCCTGGACCCAGCAGCTTGAAAATCACACCAGACACATGTGTACATGTGTCCAAAATCACAAGAGGAGAATGGAAACTAAGGGACGGCAGTGTGGCCATCTCTCTAGGGAGACTTCTCACTTTCCTTTGTCATTCTCCAGTAAGTACACATGCTTTATGACAAAAAACTAAAAACAAACAAACAAAACAAAAATGCATTTCTTTCTTTTATGAGAGGAAGAGAGAGAGAGAGAGAGAGAGCGAGAGCGAGACAGGCACTCCAAATAGAGTTCTCATGCTGAGTGAGATCCACCCTTAGACTCAACTGGCTTGTAGCATGGGCACATGGGCACAACTGGTCTGCTCAGAGAGATTTTGGGTTGCTAACTCAGGACTTTTTCCATGCAGGTCCATCTGGACCAATATGTGCCACCACATGGCCCTGTATGCCACACCTTTTGTCCTTGTCCCATGGTGCTTAGATATTCTGTTCTGCTTTTTTCTCCCCTAGTTTTTAAAATTTTTCCTTATCTTTGCTTCATTGTTTTGGAAGTCTTTTTCTGCTTTTTTCTCCCCTAGTTTTTTAAATTTTTTTCCCTTATCTTTGCTTCATTGTTTTGGAAGTCTTTATCCACCAAAATATCCTTAAGCTCAAAAATTCTTCCTTAGTTGTGTTTAGTCTACTAATAAACCCATAAAAGATATTCTTCATTTCTGTACAATGCTTTTAATCTCTAACATTTCTTTTTAATTCTTTTTTAGAAAAATTTATTTTTATTTATCATTATTATTTTAAAATTTGATACCGGCATTCACCAGAGAAAAAGAGACAGAGACAGGGAAAGTAAGAAAGCAAGCTGCCAGGTCTGGGATTCAAACCTTTGTTGGCCATTTAGGAATTCAGCACCTCAAACACCATGTCACCTGCTAGCCCTAGATTCTTTTTTTAATTTCCATCTCTGTGTAACCAGCAGATGTTGTAATGGCTACATCACTGGACCCCCACATAGTTGACTGTGTTTTGTGTCCTGGACCCAGTGGCTTAAAATTCACGTCAAGTGTATATGTGTGCATGCACATCAAGCGTATATGTGTGCATGCCCAAGATCCAAATAGACTAATGGAGGAGAAGGGGGACTGTAGTGTGGCCATTACCCCAGAGGAGGGGGGATTTCTTACTTTCTTTCTTTCTGTCTCTCTGTGTCTCTGGCAAGCACACATATCCTATAGCAAAAATCTCTCTTAAAAAAATGCCATCTCTGGACCAGCAGATGGCATAATGGTTACATTGCTGGACTTCCACGTAGTTGACTGTGGTTCAAGTCCCAACCCAGCAGCTTGAAACTCACACTGGGGGCTGGCAAGTGACATTGTAGCTAAGGGTGCTGGACTCCCACATGGTTGACTGTGGTTCAAGTACCAGACCTGGTGGCTTGCTTTCTTACTTTCTTCTCTCTCTCTCACTCTGTCCCTCTCTGGTCAAATTTAAATAAATAAATAAAGTTAAATAATTCTTGGAAAAAAAAAAAAAAACCCTCACACTGGGAACGTGTATGTGCACCCAAAATCCCGAGAAGAAAAGGGATTGCACTGTGGCCATCCCCTCGAGGGGTGATTTCTGGCTTTTTGTCTTTCTGTTTCTCTGGCAAGCACATGGACCCTATAGCAAAAATCTCTCTCTCAAAAAAAAAAAATCCATCTCTTTGCTTATATTATTCGTTAGTTTTTCTTAATGTCTATTTTCTCTATTAACACCCTTAGCACTATTATAAAAATGATTATTAGTATTTCTTTTCATTCCTAGTCTGATAATTAACATTCTTAACATATCTGACTCTGGTTCTAATGCTTATTTAACTCTTCAAACTATGTTGTTTTTTTTTTTTCCCTTTAGTATGCCATGTAATTTTTTTGTTGACAGGTGGACATGAGGTCTGATGCTGTAGCCTCGTGGTTAAGGGCAAAGGATTTTACATAGCCAACTGAAGTTCAAATTCCAGCCTTAGTGGCTTGAAATGCATGCCAAGTGCATGTGCATACATGCCCAAATCCCGCAACAGGATGAAGAAATGGAAAAGGAATTGCAGCATGATCATGTCCCATGTTGAGGGACTTTCTCCTCCCAACCTCCACCTCCCCCAACCCCGGCCTTCCCCCCATCTCTCTCTTTGTCTCTCTCTCTCTGGCAAGTACAAATACCCTCTAGCAAATAAAAAGAAAAAAATCCTGAAAGGTGGACATGATGTTTTTGTTGTTGTTGTTGTTGTTGTTTTGTTTTTTGTTTTTTTTTTGAGAGATTTTCACTGTAGGGTGCGTGCGCTCGCCAGACAGACAGAGAGAGACATAGAGACAGAAAGCGAGAAATCACCCCCCAGGGGGGATGGTCACGCCGCAATCCCTTCTCCTCCATTCTCCTCTCGGGATCTTGGGCACGCACGCACACGCGCCCGGCGTGAGTTTTAAGCCACCGGGTCCGGGACACGAACTGCGGTCGACTACATGGGAATCCAGCGACATAGCCATCACGCTAACTGCTGGTTCCCGACATGATGTTTTGAATGAAAGAAACTGCGTATGTGAGACGTTTGTGATGCAGTGGTAAGGCGTGAGGAGAGAAGCATTCTATAGTCCTGTGATTAGGTCTCAGTCTTCTGCTAAGCCTGTGATGCTGGTCTGTGAGCTTCAGTGTTAGTTGTTTTTGTCTTTTACTTGAGACAGAATGGCTAGAGGGCGCTAGAGCTGGTATTTCTCTTCCCCACACAGGAGGCTAGAATCCATTGGATTAGGGTACTTTCCTTCCCCCAGGTCACTTAGGCTTTGATAAAACTCCACCAGGTTCGGCTCTATTAAACAGTTTCACCTGAGGGTAGGACCTGTTAAGAAGAAAAGAATGCTCCAGTGCATTTCAAAACATTCCCCCCTTCCCCAGTAGGACGGAATTTTTCTTCAATATTTACTGTGAGGGACTTGGTGGGATTTCTAGAGGTAAAAGTCTCAAAAATGTTGTCCTCTCTATCACCTGGTCCCTTTGGAGTTTTTAACCCTCAGGCTTGTCCACATCAAGCTTCTAGCATTTCATCAATTGCAGTTCAGATTTTCCTACCAAAGCGCTGGTTCTCAGGGAAACTTCTGCTGGTGGGTTATGATTTGCTGTATCTGCTTGTCTGTCTATCCAATTGGGGCAGAGGTTTTCCCTCTTACCGAACTTCTCTGAGATGTTTTGCATCTAAGAGATTTTTTTTTCTGTTTAGCTTTGGCCTGTTATTAGGGTAGAATGGCAACTTCTAAGCTCTTTATATGCTAGACTTGAAACTACTTTTGAAACTTGCTGTTAGGTGCAAACATATTAATTTACTTAAACTTTACTGTTTTCTGGGCTGAGCTAAATGATACAAAATTCACAACTATGCACTTTTGCCGTACCCATTGCTCTAAATAGTCTATAATATACAGTAAATATTTAATAAATATTGTGGAATAATAACTGAATGAATGAAAGATTTCCTTGGGACTCCCTGAATTCTTCCTGAAATCACCAGTTTACTCTCCAACTTTCTAATTGATTCAGTTTGTCCTGTGGTAGAGATAAGTCAGGACTTCTTTAACTTTTAATATTGTTAGTTGTTAATATCCTAACTTGCTCTAAATCTGAACCTTGAAACTGTTTCTGGTTATGTTCACTTTGAAAGCACAAAAAATTCAGGAACTTGCAATATAGGAGTTGCTCTATACACTAAGTCTTCCAAATAAACAAGGACAAAAATTGCTGAAATAACAAACAGAAAATGGAACATGAAACTTAAATGTGGGTAATCTATTTGTTTAATAACCAAGAGCTAATCATGTTATATATGTGCAAATTATCCTTGGCATATTTTTATTCTCACACTTGCTTTCTCTGTTAGCTAGGACTTGCTAGTTTTTCCCGTTCCTTCATTCCCTTCTTTACTCAATTTAGGAGTACATGCAGAAAAATAATACTGATTTTAATTTTAAAATTTAAGAGGGGGCTGGCAAGTGGTGTGGTGGTTAAAGTATGGGACTTCCACATGGCCAACTGTGGTTCAAGTCCTGGACCTGGTGGCTTGCTTTCTTACTTTTTCTCTCTCTCTTGTCAAATGAAAATAATAATAATAATAATAATAATAATAATAAAAGAGATAAATAAATGAAAAAAACTTTAACAGGTGAGAAATTTTTTCTTTTTGTAGAGGTTTTCGCTCTAGGGCGCGTGCGCTCGCTAGACAGAGAGAGACAGAGAGATAGAAAGCGAGAAATCACCCCCCAGGGATGGTCAAGCCACAATCCCTTCTCCTCCATTCTCCTCTCGGGATCTTGGGCACGCACGCACATGTGCCCGGTGTGAGTTTTAAGCCACCGGGTCCGGGACTCAAGCTGCGGTCGACTACGTGGGAGTCCAGCAACACAGCCATTACGCTAACTGCTGGTTCCCAACAGGTGAGAAATATTTTTGAACAAAAGAAAATTTAACACAAAGGATATAGTATCCAGATACCATTTCATTGATTTCAAATTATGTAGCAATGTTGTTCTAAAGTGCACAACAGTTAATTACTATTTGTGCTAGATTGTCCTTCCTCTAGCCTTCAGTTTAACAACTTGTACTTGGTTTCAGTTCCAGAACAGTGGACTAAGAAGCTTATTAATTCCAGAAGAGTTATCAGTGAGTAAAGGAGATTTAAAACCCTATCACATGAAGAACAACTGAAGAGAATGATGTTTAAGAAAGAGAAGACTAGAGTGACCAGATGAGTAGAAATCAAAGAGAAGGAGATTCCACATCAACATCAACCTAGAAATCCTGAGCATAGTCCATGGCCCTGAAGATCTGCCTTCTGCTTACTTTACCAGTTTCATCTTGCAAACCTTTTTCATTTATTCTCTGTGTTTCAGCTCTTTTGACACAGTTTGATATTGCCTTTATCAGGGTTTTTGCACATGTACTCCTTTGGCGCAGAAAATTCTTCTCTAAATTTTTCCTGCTTCCTATTATAGATTTTTCGTTCAAGTAATATTTCTTTAGGGAAGTCCCACCCCTCAAAACAAAAGTTCCTAGTTCAGCTATCCCTTGCAGCAGTTATTTCCTTGGTGTATCTCTCACACTAGACTGTAAGCGTCAATGTATAAGGAACTATATTTTACTAACCATTTTCTTACTTAACACAGTGACTGGTACACACCAGGGAGGCAACCAATACTTGGCAACTGAATGAAAATCCACCCTTAGGTTGGATAAGTTGTAAATTTTCAACTCAAATACCAAAATGTTTAAAATACGCACATAGAAAAAAAACAATAAAAAAAAATCAAATTGGTGACAAAGGTGTGACTAGGCATAAGACAATAGAATATTGTGGAAACTGTGGAACATTGAAGAGAATGTACGTTGTATAAAAGCACTCAAATTCAAACGACTTTGAAATGCTGTGATAACACAATAAAGCAGGATCGCAGACCAGATTTAGCTATAGGCTGCCAGTTTGCAACACTTGTCTTAAATACGTTGATACAGCCATTATATATTCATCACAAGTGATGTTAGAGATAAGGACTTAATACTATGAGAACATGCTCACATATATTTAGTTTTTAAAAATAGCATAATAAATATAGCCATAGCATTCTCAGTTAAAATAAAAAATTGTTATAGGGTGCCTACACTTGGAGGAGACAGAAGGAAAGTAAGAAATCACCCCTCAGGGAGGATGGCCATGACACAATCCCTTCTCCTCCATCCTCTCAGTGTTTTGGGCATGGAAGCACATGCACCCAGTGTATTTCTCAAGCCACCAGTTCAGGACTCGAACCAAGCTATCAGCCATATGGGATCCAGTCCACTTAATAACCACACCATCAGCTGGTCCCTTTTTTTTTTTTTCTTTTAAATACACAGAGCGGCCTAGCCACTGCAGTGCAACAGTAATGTACTGAATGTACTGGCCTGGAAGGTTGGAAGACACCTGGCTGACCATGGGTTTGGATCCTCTAGTGGATCTGAAAACATGCCAGGTACACATACAGGAGCCTAGGATCCTGAGGATCTGGAAGGCTGGGGAAAGTTTGGTGAGACCCACAGAGGGTGCTTGTCTCTCTGTCTCTCCTTCATGCATGTGCACACACATATGCTCTCCATCATAAAAGAAAAAATAGGCACAGGGAAAACACTGTGTAAACATTCGTACTGTAATGTCAAATAACAGCTATTGCTAGTTGATAGCATTATATCTTTTTGTATATGTACTCTTGTATTTTGTGAATGTTTTGCAATAAACATGTTTTTGTAGTCACATATATATTGCTTTTGTAAAAAATTTATTTATCTATTTAAATAAATTATTATTATTTTTTTTTTTTTAAATTTGCTATAGGGCACATGTATTCATGAGAGAGAGACATTGGGACAGAGAGAAAGTGAGAAAGCAAGCCTTCATGTCTGAAACTTGAACCATAGTCAGCCACGTGGGAGTCCTGCACCTTAACCACCATGCCAACTTCTGGCCCCCAAATAATTTGCTTTTACAAGATACAGAAATAACTCAGGTGGCAATGTGGAGGATAAAATGAAATAAAATAGGATGGGAGTTAGAGAAATTAACTGGCTATTGCAATGGTATGGGTGAAAGACAGTCGAAGTCAAATTAAGGCAATGGCTTTGAGGACAAAGACTCAGAATGAACAGGATTTGGTAACCCTGAGATGCTGTAATGACAAATTGTAGCATGTTTTAGGTTGGAGATAAAGATTAAGAAAACTTTAGCTTAAATATGGTAATTCCCATTCCCTGGATCTACATGAAATAGAGGTTATGGAATTATTAGCCTTCAACATAATTGAAACTGTGAACTTACATAGATTCCATAGGGAGTGTGTATAAAATAAAAGTAGGACAAAAGCCTAAGTCATGGGGAAAGTTTAAAACCAGGTAGAAAAAGAAAGATCTACATAAAATAATTATACTAAGTAGGAATAGTAAGAGAGAGAAAACAAAAAGAAGACACCATAGAAACTATAGGAAGTGGGTTTTAAGTACAAAATGCCCAGTGATGCTAGTGCAGAAAGCTGTTTCTGATTTTTGCTTCCTATAGAAGGACCTCAATTACTTTTGAGTCTTTCTGTGTTTTTTTTTTTTTCTTTTTCTTTAAGAGAGATTTTTTGCTATAGGGCACGTGCACTTGCAAGAAAGACAGAGAGAGACAGAGGGACAGAAAGCGAGAAATCAACTCCCAGGGTGGATAGCCACACTGCAATACCTTGTCCTTCATTCTCCTCTTGGGATTTTGGCCACATGTGCCCGCTGTGAGGTTTCAGTCACCGGGTTCATGACTTGAACTGCGGTCGACTACGTGGGAGTCCAGTGACATAACCATTATTTCATCTGTTGGTCCCACTTTTGAGTCTTTCTTCATCTCTGGGAAGGTTTGAATGATTTATATTAGTATATTTGTAAAGAATGTCTGATTTAGCTGTATCTTCCAATCCTCAAGCTCTGTAGAACATGGCTGTCTACAAAGACCAAGTTCTTATTTGATCTTCTGTGCTATCCTTGTCAAGCATTGCTAGAAGTCGAAGATGTGAGTCTGCTGAATTCTGGGGACCCGCAGCAAGACTGTTGTGCTTTCACACTAAACAACATCAACCAATTTTTTACTATCACTAATAAAGTGATATTTTGGTCCCCACTTGTACCATTTTACTTCCCTAGTTGTTCAGAATTTAGGCCATACAAAGGGGGGGGTATTTTATTGGAGTCCCCATGAAAACTGTAACAATGATGCCAGATATCAGAAGTGTCAGGGGAAGTAGGGGCCAAAAAAGGCTAATTAAGTTGTCAATTATAAAATAATCATAAACCACTAACTTCCTTAATAAAGTCCATTTCTCCAAGGAAGGCATTTGACTGAATAGTCTTCATGGTGAGGAGAGGGGAAAGATGTAACCATTGGCCCAATCCCTGTTCTGTAGGATTCTCTAAGAATAAAACTATGAGGGGGCCAGCATGTGATGTGGTGGTTGAGGTACTGGACTCTTACATAGCTGACTGCAGTTTGAGTCCTGGATCCATTGGCTTGTGCCAGTTCATGTGCATGAGTGCCCAAAATCCAGAGAGGAGAATGGAGGAGAAGGGGATGCAGTGTGGCCATTCCCCCTAGGCTGATGGTGGTGGTGGTTGTGATTTCTTGCTTTCTTTTTCTCGGTCTCTATAGTGAGCACATATGCCCTATAGCAAAAACAAAACAAAACGAAACAAAAAACTCTTATAAAACAAAAAACAAGGCCCCCCCCATACACACACACACACACACACACACACACACACACACACACACAAGACCATACTACCTCCCAGGGGACTATATTAATCAGTGCCTTTAAAGTCGCAAATGAATAAAATCTATTTTTTGTTTAAAGAATGATCTCATTTAACTTTATTTATTTATCTTTGATTTGACCAGAGAGGGACAGAGAGTGAGAGAGTGAAAGTGAGAGCGAGAGCGAGAGCAAGAGAGAGAGAGAAAGAAAGTGAAGAAAGAAAGTCACCAGGTCCAGGACTCAAACCATGGTCAGCCATGCGGGAATACAATGCCCATAGCCACCATGCCACCTACTGGCCCCTAAAAAAATCTATCTTTAAATAGCTTAAATGAGAGCGGTAGAGTTTGGGAGAAGAGATGGAATTAGTGGCCACTTAAATGACAATAGATGAGTATATAAATCTGCATTACTAATAAATCATCTGGATTCTGCCTCTCTTTCTATTGTTCATATCTTTTTTTTTTCTTTCCCCTCTGTGAGGTAGGCTTGCTCTATGTTGTGTCAAAGATGTTCAGCAGCAGCTCTAAGCAAAAATTTCATAGCTAACTTTGGAAAGACTGACTTGGTTCATCTGCCCACATCTTTGTGGCAGGGAGAAAAAAAGTATCATAATCGACAGCTTTACTAGGTAGAAGAAAGGCAATTCCTGAAAAGACAGACTAGCAGGACTGGTTCCCTAGTGCAGTGGTTAGACTGTGCATTGGGAGCTGGATCCCACATGGCCAACCGTGGCCCAAATCCCAGACCTGGTAGCTTTATAAACACTTCAGGTACACATACAGGAGTGTCCTCAACTCTTAATGGTATGAAAAAGTAGAGGAAAAAGAATTGCAATGTGACCTCACACGATGGGGATGCTTTTTCCTCTCTCTCTGGTGAACACATGCATCCTTTGACTATTAAAAAAAAAAAAAAAAAAAAAAAAAGTGGCCTTGGATTTCCTCTTTGAAAGTAGATGGAGGTGTTGGGACCAGCAGTTGGTATAATGGCTGTGTCACTGGACTCGCATGTAGTCGACCATGGTTCGAGTCCCAGACTCGGTGGCTTAAACTCACACTAGGGGCATGTACATGTGTGTCCAAGATCCTGAGAGGAGAATGGAAGAGAAGGGACTGCAGCATGGTCATCTCCCCTGGGGGATGATTTCTTGCTTTCTGTCTGTCCTTCTCTTTCTGGCGAGCACACACACGCTCTATAGGAAAAACCGATGGAGGTGTTGTTCACTACATTGTATCCATTGCCTATCTAGCATTCATAATTGTTATTCTTTCTGTACAGTCATTTCAATAATACCCTAGCTTAAGACAATGTAATTATTCCATGGACAACTGAAATTCTCTCCTTCTCAATGGGAGGCATGCCAAGTCCCATCCAGTTTTTGTATTCTGCTTGAAAACCACAAGTCTGGATGATTGGGGTGAGGGAGGGCAGACTGGATGTATACATGACAAAGATAATTTTATTAGAAAATGGTATATAGTTAACAAAAAGATGAGGTACTTGGCCATTTAATTTGGTGGTCTTGGATTTGGTCTCTGAAATGTACTTTTTCATCCCTTGTTCACATGAGAGGGCGCTGGAATGAAGCAATCATAAGTCTTTTTTTTGCAAGTCTTGGTTTTTGTCAGTAGAATTTGCTTGTAATCTTAGTTGACTACCTGTCACTTTTGTTTTGTTGTCATTGCTTTTTGTTTGTTTTCAGTAAATATGGCTTAGGAATCTATGCTATGTGGATCTGTTTTCTGTGTCTCTCTTTTTTAAAAGAATTCTTTTATTTACATTTATTTATTTATTTATTTATTATTTATTTATATCTGATCAGAAAGGACAGAGAGAGAGAGAAAGGGAAAGTGAGAAAGCAAGCCCCCAGGTCTGGGATTCAAACAGTGGTCGGCCATATGGGAGTCCAACACCCTTAACCACACCACCTGCTGGCCCAAAATCTGTTTTCTGTCTCTTAGCAATGGATTGTAATGCAATGTTTATTTTCCAGCCATCTAAATTTAATTATTTATTTTTTAAATTGAACTTTATTTATTTATTTATTCATTTATTTTAGAGAGACGGACAGAGTGAGAGAGAAAAAGCGAAGGAAAGTGTGAAAGTAAGCTGCCAGGTCCAGGACTTTAACCATGGTCAGCCAGGTGAGAGTCCAGCGCCCTTAACCACACCACCAGGTGGCCCCTAAATTTAATTTTGGCTTTTGCATCCAAAATTATAAACTGAGAAACAAATTAAGGGATAATGTACCCAAGTTGCATCTCAGTGAATGGCTACTCATGATAGGGCCAATTTGTCAACTTTTGTCGAACAGAATCTGTACAGCAAGAGATGCATGAGATGATCAAGTATCAGGTTTTTTCCCCAGGGTTCCAATGACATCTTTTACTGTTTCCAGCTTCCTGCCTCTGATTTCACTAAGTTTGGCTGAGGACAGAGAACATGGGGTTACTAAACCTGCAACATGCAGTTGTATTTAACTCAGCCACGTTAACTCTTGCATATGAAAAGGGGTTGTCTCAGAAATATGGACTTCACTAGTGCTCATCCTCCAAAATCCTGACTTCTACCAACTTTCTTAAAGCTACAATTTTTATATTGACATTGTCTAGGATAGAAAATTCAATACGTTATCTGCTTGCTAACATATTAGTAAGTATGCCCAATCCCCTAACCAGGACCAAGGAATCCTTATTACTGAGCACCCTGCTGTTTTATATTTTAGGGTGCATCACTTGTTGACAATGGCACTGTTTTATGTACTGGTAGGAAATAAACACTCAAATCTTGTCATTTCAGATTTTGTACTCTCTTCCAATTTGTCTATTTTGACTTTCACGTCAATTTTGGATTCCAGTTCAGGGAATTACAAGTCTGAGGTATTACTAGGCTGTTACTTCTCAGATCTTATCTGGTCATAGGGCTTAAGTTTTTTACGTGGTACTCTTAAAGGGGACCTGGTCTACTTGCTGCCTAAATGTGTTGCTTAAAGAACTATTATTGATAGATTTTACAATCTATCCTCTCAAAATGTGATTGTTTCTTCTCTACATTTATGTCAGGGATTCTGTCACCCTCTACCATTGCATGCCTATGGCAAGCAACTAGGCTCTCATGAATCAAACTTACGTATCTCTTAATGAACTTTGTATCTCCTCACTCCCACTGACAAGAAAGCTAAAGAATTTGGAGTGGTTACCAATGATATTGTTCCACTCAGCTTAAATATATTATTAAAAAAATTTTAGAGAGCTTTTTGGTATAGGGCATGTGGGCTTGCTGGAAAGACAGAGACAGAGAGAAATCACCCCCCCAGGGGGAAGGCCATACCACAATCCCTTCTCCATTCTCCTCTCAGGATTTTGGGCGCACACACCACACAGCATGAGTGTTTTTTTTTGGAGAGGTGTTTTTTTTTTTGGGAGGGGTTTTTTTTTTTTTTTTTTTTTTTTTTTTATTGGGGGGGTGGCGTCCCACGAGAGAGACAGAGAGACAGAAAGTGAGAAATAACCCCCTGGGGGGATGGCCACGCCACAATCCCCTTTCCTTCATTCTCTCGGGATCTTGGGCACACAAGCACATGTGCCCGGCATGAGCTTAAGCCGTGTCCAGGACTCGAACTGTGGTCGACTACATGGGAGTTCAGCGACATAGCTATTACGCTAACTGCTGGTCCTCCAGCATGAGTTTTCAACTGCCAGGTCTGGGACTTGAACTGTGGTCAATTATGTGGGAGTCCAATGACATAAGCATTACGCCATCCACTAGTCCCTGCTTAAATATATAATGTAATCATTTCTACTTGACTATAGTTGTTCATGTTGAGCAAAAACTCTAACTGGAAAGCAGGGCAAAAGTCACAACCTCCTTGTCTTTGAATTTCCAAGTCTTCCTGGCAATTTCTATCTCTTAACTTGTGGTTTCAAGCCCTTATAGCCAGGAAACAGATCTTAATTCATGGGTTTTCCCTCACTTTTACACTATCAATGAAACTGTCTGTTTTTCAGTAATGATTTCATTCTCCTGTAGATTTGCTATGTATGGTGCTCAAAGGCCAGAGGAAGCTTGAGTTTTTGCTTCCTTTTTTGAGATAGATGCCTCTTTTTCAATCGAGCTAGAAGAAACTGTGAGACTGTCTTTTATTAGCTTTGTTTTGTAAACCAACCTATTTCTGTCCTAATTACTGATTCAGGGATAGGGTAGTTTGGCCTGATTTTTGAGCCTCTTCCAGTCTTGGGAGTTAAGATTGGGTAGTGAATGGAAAAGGCAGGGGTGCCATTGTTAGCTAGAAAAGATCCTCAAACTAAAGTGGCATAACACAAAACATGCATATGAACTTTTTTAAAAATTTCATTTATTCATGTATTTATTTTTAATTTGACCAGAGAGAGACAGAGAGGGAATGTGAGAAAGCAAGCCACCAGGTCCAGGACTTGAACCATGGTCAGCCATGTGGGCGTGTACAGCGTCTTAACCACACCACCTGCTGGTCCCTATGCATATGAACTTTTTTAAAAAAAGATTTATTTATTTATTTGTTCATTTTATTTTAATTTGACTAGACATACACACACAAAATGAGAAAGCAAACCACCAGGTCTGGAACTCAAACCATAGTCAGCCATGTGGGAGTGTCTAGCGCCTTACCACCTTGCCACCTGCTGGTTCCCTGCATGTGAACTCTTTTTTTTTTAAAGTCTATTATTTTATTTAACTTTTATTATTATTATTTTCCAGTTTGATCAGAGAGAGACAGAGAAAGAGAGAGAGGGAAAGTGAGAAAGGAAGCCACCAGGTCCAGGACTTGAACCGCAGTCGGCCATGTGGGAGTCCATCACCCCTATTACCACGCCACCTGCCAGCCCCTGCACGTGAACTCTTAACACAAGTGCTCGTCACTGGTAAACAGCTATCCTCCAAGTGAAGATTCAGAAAACCAGAGTCCTTCTATTTTATTGTCTTCAACACATGGCCTCCAAAGCATGTGCTTATGTGGCTTGATTTGGTGGAAATTTCTCATGTGCTATTTTCGGGGGCCACAGCAGAAATGGAAGCATATCGCTTCTACTCATACGCCACTGGTTAGTATCTAATAAACACTCCCAACCTATACACCTAATTGCAAGGGAGCCTGGGAAATATAAACTAATTTTGTGCCCAGAAGAATCTAGTATCTTCAAGAGTCCACCATTCTGATCCCTAAACGTGTTTTACCTATAGTCTCACACACAGCGAACACATCATACCCCAAGGGCAATAACCTAAAGTTCTATCCAGTCGTAAGATCTGGCTCAAAGTCTAGAATTTTTAGATAGTATGCAGCTCTCTTCATTGGGTCCAGATGTGACTTCTGCAATAAAAAGATGAGTTATGTGTACCAACAATCCAGTCTTTAAAAACCCAGTACAGGGGTAGATCAGGGACAAGTATCAGTATGTTTTCTCATTTAGAAATGAGAAAAATGTGAGACACTGAACAATATTGATATAATAATGTTGAAATAAAGCACAAACATTTTATAATCCATTTCCCATGACAGGAGAGGAAGTTTTGATGAGACTGAAGTTCTGATCTTTGAGAGGAACTCTCTCATGCAGTTATTATTTACAGGCTGATACCAGCCTTTGAAAAAAAATTTTTTTGAGGGATTTTTGCTACAGGGCTTGTGCACCCACTGGAGACAGAGAGACAGAAAGCGAGAAATCACCAAGCTAGGGTAGATGGCCACACAATCCCTTCTCCATTTTCCTCTCAGGATCTTGGGCATGTGTGTACAGTTGCCGGGTACGAGTTTTAGGCCAGAACTACGGACTACATGGGAGCCCAGCGAGGTAATCATTATGCCAACTACCGGTTCCCAAAATGTTCTTTATCTGTGGCCATATGCTATGTTGGTATTGGGAAGATATTTTCCCTACTTTTACAGTTTTGGAGTTAAACAAATGCCACATTGCTTCAACACTTGAACAATGTTATTTGAACCAGGTTCACAGTTAGAATAGTAATAAAATTTGTCTTCCAAAATGTAG
>NW_006159548.1:3165126-3167802 GCF_000334495.1 Tupaia belangeri chinensis | reverse complement strand
TATTTGCTTCTAATAACTGTACCTAATTCTTATGCAATTCTCAAGCCTGATTTACTTCTTTGCTTCCTTGCCCCCATGCCAGTTTCTCTTGAACTTTATCACAGTCATCTTAAGGTCATCTGAAATAATGCATTTGGAAAGGAAGACAGAAACTTCATCTGGTGATCGTGGCAGGACTAAATCTTAAGGAAACCATACTTGAGGCCTGTTCCAGTTTCATGTTTTACTGTTAGAGGGTCTAGAAAAAGCAGCTTTTCCAACCCTTCCAGACAAGAATTCTTCTACAGTTTCTTTTTTTGAATTATTTCCTAAGATTATTCCTTTAGTAAGACCTTACTAAAAGTAAAATGTACAATTTAGCATACACTATTACTTTTATCCTTTTCGACTGTTTCTCTGGAGCTAGTTTTGAAACACAGATGATCTATTTCAATTATTCCCGGTGAATTTTACCAATTACATTGTCACTGTACACATAAGTCTCTTTTTGGCCTCCAAATCAGTTTCTCTGCCACTTTCTGCAACATCACAAAGTCAATGAAAATATTTTTATGTTGTTAAAAGAAGTCTTAACAGTACCTCCTATAGTATCAATTTCTGGTTTAGTTATGGCCATTCTAAATTCTCAAATCTCAATTTTCTTTTTTATGACAAGTCCTAAAAGGGACATTTCTAATTGAGGCAGAACTTCTCCAAATAATATTCAGCCATTCATATTCCTTCTCTCTTCTGGTTCTGGCATCTCTAACATATAGCTTTCCTTTAAAGAATTATTTTTAAATTTAATTTGTTACTATTATTATTTTTTTTTAATTTGACCAGAGAGAGGTAGAGAAAGGGAAAGTAAAAATGCAAGCCAGGAGTTCAACCCTGATTGGCCATGTGGGAATCCAGTGCCTTAACCACCATGCCACCTACTGACCCCTAACATCGTTTTCAAAGTCACCATGCTTGCTCACTGCCTTCAGTAGGCCCAGAAAAAGTAAAGGATAGAAGGACTTTACTAAGCTTGAAAATAAGCAGAGTGAAAATGAACACTGAATCACATGGCCACAACTAACTTCAAAGAAACTGTGAAATTTAATTTAGCTGTGTACCTAGGAAAAAATTGTTAAGTGAATAGCTAGTCAGCCTCTGCTACAAGATTCTGAAAGAAAAAAATACTTAAAAACAAACAAACAGAAAATCACTCCAGATGCCTTATCCAATCTAACGGCTTCAACCTTATCCTAGAAGCCTAAAGATCAAGAACTTGTTTTCTCTCCAATAATGGGATACCTTAAAAGGGAGTATTTTGATAGTATGATAGGGCCAGTAGATAGAATGTAGAGGGATGACGAGTCAATGAGACACTGAATGTAGAACATTTGAACAAAGAATTTCTCACTCTTCCCATACTAGCAAAAAGGAAAGATCAGAAAATTTCTAGCACTTGAAAAATTGAAGGAATCTGTGTGTTATAACCTCAATCTTCCTGTGAAGTTTGTAGTAAAATCAGATAATGAAATGGGCTGGGATTTAAAGACTGCAAAAAGTATTCAGGTGGAAAGGGAAAAAAAGGTGCTGAGGATCTACAAAGTAGGAGGGAGGGATCCAGCTGACATTACAGAATCTAAATCCATACTGATACTGAATTACCGTGGTCTGTTCTACACTGAAACTCAGCATCTCCCGGAGGAGAGGAACAAGCAAAGAGTTAGCATTTTGCACATATATTTACATAGCACTTATTACACTGCAAAACCCCTGAAAACAGAGACTTTGATTTCACAAATTACGCACACAGTAGGCACATGATATTTTGCTTGAATGAATTGATTTAGTCATTGCCAATTCTGCCATGTACTTTGTAGAGTACTGGCAACTGCCCACATTTCATATGGTATGCTAATGCTAAAAAGAAAAAAAATGCTTAAAAAAAAAAAAAGAAATCCAAGCACACTTAGCTAAACTTAGCAGTCTTAAAATGGCAACTATGTCAGCTGAGCCATACTTTTTACCCTGTGCCAGTACATCTGTCTTTGATGTTTCATTTTCCTCCTGCCACTACACTAGTACTAGACCACAAAGGAATGATTCTGAGTTCCATGAGCTACTCTACCGTTTCAAAATTCTTGCAACTTCTTCAAATACCTAAAAACGAATTCACCCTGTGTTACACTATTTCTTCCAAGAGATTTATAAAGACATAGTTATTTACGACGCTCGTATCACAGATAAAAAATAGTGAAAGGTGAGCGGTGAAAGGGCTAACTCAGGGTCATCTAGTGAATCGTCTATGTCTGGCTGAGATCTCGCCTCCTTCAGTCTTCCCCCCTTTGAATAATTTAGAGCCGTAGTATCTTGAGACCTCACCTAATGGCGTTCCTTCATATTACACCTGTGTAAATTCAGATACTAAGTCTGTGATTCAAGACTTAAACTCAGGGAAGGTAGGTTCTTTCCCCTACCCGGCGCCATCTCTCAAGATCTAACTCTCGATTTGGCTGTGGAAAAAAAAATGGCCAGGAATAAAGCTACGTACAGCCGTCCCGAACGAGGCCCCACCTCCCGGATCTGGCAGCCCCGGCCTCTGGCTAACAAAGTGCCTGGCCCGCGCTTCCGCACCCGCTTCCCACACTGCCCGGCTGGCTCCCCTCCTGCCTCCCCGCCCGCCCCACGCACCACAACACTACG